>NW_026067931.1:7023102-7054932 GCF_014885135.2 Alexandromys fortis
TTATGATATAGATTATTGTAATTTTTATTTGATAACTGTTTTGTTATATGTAATTTTGCTATGTTAAGTTAAATCCTTCCTTTTTTTTGTTTAAACAGAAAAAGGGGAAATGATGGAGGAAGGTCATTGGTTAATTATAATAAACCAACTGCTTGGCCTCATAGCTTAGAACATAGATGGGAGGAGTAAACAGAATAGAATTCTGGGCGGAAGAGGAAGTGAGGTCAGACTCTGCTCTGCTCCTGGACAGACTCAACAGCTCTGCTGTGGGGCAGAGACGCCATGCTCCGTTCTCCCAGGCAACTCCAACCCAGGATGGACCTAGGCTAGAATCTTCCCGGTAAGCGCACCTTGGGGTGCTTACACACATCATTAGAAATGGGCTAGTCCAGGTGCGAGAATTAGCCTGTAAGGGCTAGAGTTCATGGGCCCAGCAGTTCTTAAATGAATATAGTTTGTGTGTTGTTATTTCGGGCATGAGCTAGCCAAGCAGCCGGGGTGTTGGGGACTCAGCCCTGCCGCTCCTATTTCAACATAGTTCCTCCCATGTCTCTCCCATTTCTTCTCAAATTCATGGCCTCTTCTTCTTCATCAATTATAGTTGTTCCATGTATATGCCTATAAGTTTATAAATACAATCCTCTGAGTTCATTCAGTGTTGCTCAGATTTGTTTAGGGATGACTTCTTATGATTGACTAGCCAGTCATATGGGGGATTGTTCTGGAGAAGATGGATTCTCCCTCTTTCAGTGTCATTAATTCCTTGCAGCTCCTCTAGGGGGTGAAGCCTTGTAAGAAGTCCCCCATCCATTTTGTTAGGTCAGTTTGCGTTATTATTTTTAACGACTTCTAGGGTAACAATATCAAAATTTTCTGAGTCTAGCTTCCCTGTCGTTTATAAAAGACACACATTGTCTCACAGAGAACATCGCGTCCTGGTCTGATAATTTAAAATTCTGTTTCGCTCCACGTTCTGTAGTGTTCCCTGAGCCGTAGGTGTAGGCTTGTGGAGTAGACGTGTTGGCTGTTTTCTAAAGTTTGTCCAGCTGCAGCTTTCTATAACAGTTTCCATCCGATGCAAAGGACACCTCTCAGGTGAGGAGCCAGAATTAGTGCTTCTGAGTGAAAGCAGTTTTTAATATACAGTTTGGAGAAAGGGATGCCAGCAGAGAGAAATGGTGAAATCATCTGGCATACTGACTGGGTTCTAGCTAGTGCTTTACAAAGTTCCCTGATCAAGACAAATTCCTTTCTTCTTATGGGCCAGGACCTGTCAACTCCCCAGATTTCTCATCCAGATTTACTGGGGAAACAGAGCCTTTTTCATGAGTCATTTGGGACTTGAGACTGCCCTCTTTGTTTACCGTGGGCTCAGTCATATCATAGACAACCCAAAACTTCAAACTCCCAGTTCCTGAGATAAACCAGCTGCCAGCTGAGGGGACAGGCAGGCTCTGGCATGCCTACATGACTATAACTTGGATGTACTTCAAGCATACCAGTTGTGTAGTGGCTTCCTCCAAGACTGAAACATTCCATCATGAAGAAAGCTCCATAAGCAGCGAGGGAAACAACTCAAAATAGCTTCAGGAAGTTCCTGAAACTAACCAATTTGACTAGGTTCCTCTGGGTCCCAGTAGACATAAAGTCTCTGTGAACTTCACTGTATGATCAACAGACTTCTGACTTCAGAATCAGAGTCTGCGGACCAGCAACAAGCCCTGTTCCCCTCCAAGCAAACTCTGAAGTAGCCCTATCTCAGACAGATACAAACATTTGGACAGTCTATTCAACTAGTCAAACAAATGGAAACTTCTCCCCCTATCTGCGTATGCTCTCTGTTCTAAACCTCAGCAAGCCAACTTCCCCGAGTGTAACTGATCTCGGCTCTTCAATCACCTCATACTCAAAATCTCCTCTCTCTCAACTGCCACAGTGACGGATGGCAGGAATGTATTTTTCGGCTTTAACTAAAGCCAAAAATTTCAGTAGCAGTCAAATAAAAGGCAGGCCATTGCTGATCACAAGTCAAGGAACGCCATTTCTTGGAAAGGTCTCCGTTTAATTGCCCCGTGGAAAATCGCAGTTCAGCTAAAGTATCAGGGAACTGGAGCTGCCCTGGACGCAGCTAGATTGCAACTCACGGGTCAGGAATCGAGTCTAGTCCTCATTAGCTGTGGGACCTCGCAGAAGCCCTCGACCTCTCCGTATTTCTGTCTCTTTCCTCAAAATGGCAATAAAGGCCCGTCTCGCCTACTTCACTGCGCTGCTGCGAGGTTCCAATTAGGTAAGAAATGGGAAAGTGCTTTGAACACGTGAGGTGTTCAAACTAAGACAGACTCACCAGGGCAGTCTTCCCCGGCTGCTCAAACGGCAGCTGCTGCCGGCCTCCTCATCACCTCCCGACCCCAGAACTGTCTAACGAGAAAGCTAATTTGGAGGGGTTAGAGGCCAAGAATGAACAGAGTCTGCCATCGGAGTGTTCAGTAAACATTGATGTCGTGATGACTGTTACCTTTTCGTACAGTTCCCCACAATCCACTCGACCAGGGAGCTCGGTGTGTGTAAGTGGTGACCAAGTGACACGTCCATGTCTATGCCTCCTTCAGTAGCACAAGACAGTGCCTGCTCATCCACCGCCTACATTTCTAACCCTCCCTCCCTCCCGGAAGTTAGGTGAAACATGAAATTGCGTTTTCCCAGGAAAGATGAATGAACAGCAGTGTTGTGTGTCCCTTTGAAATCCCAGCTGGCAGAGCTCTCAGTAACACTGTGATCCTTCCCTTCTGGGTCTCTGGGAGGGTTGTGACCCTGGGACAGGTGTGTTGAGGAGAGCACAGCCCCATCAGACTCCCCGTGTTTGTAAATTACTCAGGAGACTGCCACTTGATGGAGGAATACGCTCTTGTGATAGTTGGTAAGTTATGTAGATGTTATAGGTTCGTTTATAGCAGTAAAGGTTTGTCTGTCTTAGGGAAGTCATGGATGCCTTTCTCATCTTCACCTGAACGCGCTGCACATCCACATATACACTACACATGTGTATATATACTGTGAGTTACTTTATGTAATCTTGCGTTTTAGCTCTGCCTGCACACAGCAGCTTAAGAAAGCCTAGGGAACTGAAGAACAATGGAGCCCGCTACTGTAGTTCTTTCCTTGCTCTTCTGAGGCCTCCAGAGCCCACCAGTTATCGCACTGGGCGGTTTAGTTCTCTGCTTTTCTTGGTTAGCAATTCCTTTCTCCCTTACTGCTGGAGACTGGCTTGTGGCTGGAGATTTCCAGGGCAGCTCCAGTTCCCTGATGCTTTAGCCAAATCGCAATTGTCCACAGGGCAATTAAAGGAGATTGCTCTTGTGTGTGCTGTGCAAGCATTCTAACCCTGAGCTGCACCTCCATCCACACACTCACATTTTTCCTTGAGACAGTATCATATTATGTAATGCAAACTGGCCGTACGATAAATGATCCTCTTCTAGCTACAGAGTATAGGACTGCCCATGACACTTAGCTTTTGCTTCGAAAGTCTTAAAATCAAGAAGAGAATCTAGTGAACCACAATACAGAATTCCCAAGGTCTAGACAACTAGTTCTCAACAAGTGGGCCTTCTTTGGGATTGCATGTCAGATATTTACATTATGATTTATAACAGCAAAATTGCAGTTATGAAGTAACAAGGGAATCATTGTATGGTTGGGGGGATCACAGCGACACGAGGAACACTGGAGAGGGTCACAGCATTAGGACGGTTGGGAACCACTAAGCCCAGGTGATGTCTGTGGTGATAAATACGGATTGGTTACTGTGTGCGCCCTCATTTCCCTGAGTGCCTCAGTGCCCGTTCCCGCTGTTGTGTGTAGATTCTCTGTTAGGGTTTACCAAAACTGTACTGTCTCAAAGAAGAAGAAAATACTTCTTATGAGTCAGTAGAGCCTTCCTAAAATTCTTGAAAGACTTTTTAAATTTTTCATACCCAAAAGTATTTTGTTTTCATCAGAATCCTAGCAATAACTGTTGAGAAAATGGAATATTTGAATGATACTATCTGTGGCTGTTAGAATAGGAACAGCCCCCATAAACTCATGTGTTTAAACGCTTGCCCCGTTGGGAGTGGCACTATAAGGAGGTGTGCCTAGTTGGAGGAAATGTATCATGGGTTGGCCTTGAGGTCTCAGATGCTCATGGTAGACCTAGTATCACTTTCACTTCTGTTACCTGCAGATGAAGATGTAGAACTCAATCACCTCTCCAGCCCTGTGACTGCCAGCACCCCCATGCTTCCTGTCATGATGATAATGGACTGAACCTATGTACAGTAAGTCAGCTCCAATTAAATTGTTTTCTTTATAAGAGTTGCAGTGGTCATGGTGTCCCTTCACAGAAATATAACACTAACGAGGACACCATTCTATGTCACCCAGTGGGCCTTTGTATCCACTGATGATAAATGCTTCCTCCCACCTTTCAGGGTTTTAGAGCTGGTGCACCTACCTATACTGCCTTGTCTTTTCTCCAATCGTAATGTAATCATCTGTCATGGATTGAATGAGACATGCTCCCCACTTTGCTCCTGTCCTTGAATACTTGGTCCTTAGTTGGTGGTGCTGTTCAGGGACTTTAGGAGGTTAGCCTTGCTGGCAGAAGTGTATTGCTGGAGGTAGGCTTTGTGAGTTTAAAGCTTTTCCCTACGTCTAGTTTTCGCTCTCCAATTCATGCCTGTGAACTCTAGTTTTCATGCTCTGCCTACCATGCCTGCCAGCTGCCAGGCTTCCTTGCCGTTGATGGACAAGGGAGGTCAAGAACCATGGAACTGTGAGCCCAAATCAACTTTTCCTCCATAAATTGCCTCAGTCATGGTGTTTTGTTACAGCAATAGAAAAGCAACAAAAGTTGGTACCAGAACACGAGATGATGAACCTGACCATGTTGGTTTTTTGGAAGAATGTGGAGGATTTTGGAACTTTGGATTGGAAAAGTGGTGAAGTGTTGTATGTAGAGCTTGAAAGGGCCATTCTAGGAGGAGCCTAGAAGACAGTCATTCTGAGAGTGGCTCAGACCGTGGAGGCCCCATTCAAATAGTTTCAGCGGGCATCAACATTAACCGGGCTAAAGGCTACTCCTGTGTGTTGTGGACAGAAAAACCCAAGGTGCAGAGCCACTGCAGCTTTTGATACTGGGCATGGGGCTACAAACACTCATGTTTCTCATGCCGGATTTGGTCTTGCTTTGGCTTAGTATTTCCTTAATATGACACCATTCCTCCCTTATTGAATGCATATTCTGTGCTATTTTATGTTGGAAGTATGTAATTTGCTTTTGGGTTTTAGAGGAAATTACAATGAAGAGATTACCTTGCATTTCAAGGGAGACTTTGGACTTTTAAATAATGTCGAAAGGCTCTGCCTTTTGAACACTTGGTGTCCAGGGGGTGGCACATTTTGGGGAGGTGTAAGTGGTGGAGCCTTGCTGGAGGAAGTATGTCACTGGATGTGGCCTTTCATATGAAAAGCCTACAGCCCCTTCCAGTTTGCTTTCAGCTTCCTGCTTGTGTTTGAAGACATGGGCACTCAGCTTCCTGCTGCTGCTGCCATGGCTTCTGCTTGCAGCTATGCCTCCCCATGTGGTAGATTCTTGTTCTTCTGGGATTATTAGTTCAGTTAAACTTTCTTCCATAAGTTGCCTTGGTTGTATTTTATCACAACAACAGAAAATTACTAATACATCATTCTTTATATTTTTAATTCTTTTTTTCTTTTTTATTGACTTTATTGAGCTCTACATTTTTTCTCTGCTCCCCTCCTTTCCTCTCCCCTCCCCTTCAACCCTCTCCCATGGTCTCCATGCTCCCAATTTACTCAGGAGATCTTGTCTTTTCCTATTTCCCATATAGATTAGATCTATATATGTCTCTCCTAGGGTCCTCATTGTAGTCTAGGTTCTCTGGGATTGTGGTTTGTAGGCTGGTTTTCTTTGCTTTTTGTCTAAAAACCACTTATGAGTGAGTGCATAAGATATTTGGCTTTCTGGGTCTGGGTTACCTCACTCAATAAGATGTTTTCTAGATCCATTTATTTCCCTGCAAATCTCAAGATGTCATTATTGTTTTTCTGCTGTGTAGTACTTCATTGTGTTAATGTACCACATTTTCCTTATCCATTCTCGGTCAAGGGACATTTAGGTTGTTTCCAGGTTCTAGCTATGACAAACAATGCTACTCTGAACATAGTTGAGCTCATGTCCTTGTGGTATGATTGAGCATCCTTTGGTTATACCCCAAAGTGGTATTGCTGGGTCTTAAGGAAGGTTGTTTCCTAATTTTCTGAGAAATTGCCACACTGACATCCAAAGGGGGCTATACCAGCTTTCACCATTCCACCAGCAATGCAGGAGTGTTCGCTTTACCCCACAACCTCTCCAGCATAAGTTGTCATCAGTATTTTTGATCTTGGCCATTCTTACAGTTGTAAGCTGGAATCTCAGAGTTGTTTTGATTTGCATTTCTAGTTCCTGCACTCTTCTAGCTGAGAACGCTTTGTGCCATGTGATATATCCCCAAGAGTCTGGTGGTAGATATGCTGATGAGAACCTGTGTGGCCTTTACTAGGCTCTGCCTGATAGAAGCCAATCTGTCTTTGCAGGTGGGATGCTGACATATTCTGCCCACTAAAAATTCACCTTCACAAGGGCCTGAAGACCTTCCTTGGAACAAAACCATTCCAAGAGAAGTTTTGGATGCCAGGGCATGGCATAGCATATTATTCTCATTGTCATGAGGTTAAGCCAATTCTGATTCAGGATGTATTTGGCGTTAGTCCTCAAGGACTGTCTTCAAGGTCAAAGACGATAAAGACAAAACGTGAAAGTGTTTACACACAGGGAGTTTTTGAGGTCTAGAACACACGACAGTGTTGTTTGAGGGTAATATTTAAAGCAGACACTACTAATCTGGCTTGAAGGATAGTTTTCAATTTCATCATTAGCTAGTCTGGACTTTCCAGGCACTTCAGTCAGGGAAAAATAAAGGCCAGTGGTGTTTGTTTCCAGAAATATTGACTAGAAAGGGACAAAAATAGATGAAGGCCTGATATAAGAAGTGAATAGCAGGATATAAATTAAAGCAAAGAGGCCAATTGGCAGGATAAAACTGGTAGAACAATAATTAGAATCAAATCAGGTGGTGAGATCAAAGCAGAACCCCATGCTGAAATCAGAGGAGTCCCTCAAAATTACAAAATATGGTATTAGTGAAATTACTTTGTTCAGGAGAAGTGAAAGCAAGTTCAACCATAGGCTTTGTGCCATCCTTGGCCCTACAACAGACTTTGCATTCAGCAGAAATGAAGCCTGTTTTTACTTCTCTGACTTGACAATAGACCCCTTGTACTGGGACACTCAGCAGTGGTCTGTTTTTCTCTTGTTTCTCTCTCATGTTATGTAAAAATTGAATTACACAGAACAGCAATATCTGAGAATCTCTGGCTCGAATCAATCAGAAACAAGTATTGGCAATCTAATCATTGCAGTTTCCAAGAGTAGGCTTTATTAAGTAAAAATGAGTATATCACCAGATATTAGCTTTACTGTGTGAAGTTTGATAGAAGGCATTATCTCTTCACATAGAGTTTCATCTAATCAAATTTTCTTTATATAGCCCATATGATGTTTAGGCACAGATCTGTATCATTTTTATCGTCAGGAAGAAAAGGAGATCCTACCCTGGCTTTTTCAGACATGTGAAGCCACTGTCTCCCCAGGTGCCTTGGAAATGTGTCTTTGAGCAAACAAAGCCCCAGGTTTGAGGAATGCAAGCATCGCTCAGGCATCAGAGAGGCTGTCATTAGACGACCTCGGAGTCTAAGCAGACCTAGGCTTTATTTTCACTTTAGTATGCATCTATTCAGCCATGAGCCCCGGTGTCACTCTCTCCTCCTGCTCTCTGCTGATTTGAATGTAGAACTCTTCAGCATCATGTCTGTCTGTGTAGTGCCTTGCTTCCCACCGTGATCATCATGGACCGAACCCCTGAACGTAAGTCAACCCCAATGAAAGGCTTTCCTTTATAAGAGTTGCCGTGATCATGGTGTCTCTCCACAGCAATAGAAGCCCTACCTAAGACAGCCTTGCTGGAGAGAGGTTGAGTTGACAAGGTCGAACAGCAAAGCAGTTAGCTGAGACTGAGGAGCCAAAGAATACATAGTGGCAGTGGAGAATAGACAGAGAGGATTAAAGGCAGGGCTACATCTGGAATAGACGAGATTAGATGATGCTACACATGATTGTCCAGAGATGAAAGACTCACTTCAGAAAGATAATGAGGTTGAAAAAAAATGGTAAAGATGGGGAAAGTCATGAAAGAAGTATTATGAGTGTGTTTAAATTTAATGGAAGTTGTAAGATGAATTCCTGAAAAAATGGTAAACCAGTTACAAGTGGTTTACTAGGCAAAGGAAAACTATGTAGAGTATTTTGGAGGGTGTTAGAAAGGTAAATTGTAGTTTTGGATCTGTCACTGGGGATTAAGGGAGAAATAACATTATGTACCTCAAATGACAATTAGATGAAACACATTATCATGATGTTCTGTTTCTGAAGGGGAGAACACACCAGCAATGCTAGCTGTTACCACAACCTCATGAGGTGGAAGTAGTAAGGATTTTCATCCAAATAGGATTCACCTGCCTTTTTCCTTTAAGAAAAGAAGTTGGTATAGTCTTTGTCAGGGTGGTCCGCCTAGGGTTCATCTACTGTTTGTGAACTCTGGGACTTATTCTCTGTGATTTTGAGTATAAGCTCCAGTTTGCATGCCAGCCAGACATGGATACATGCATGTACAAAAGGCTTGAATCGTCTTTAGAATATTCTAGTTATTCATCTTGGCAAACTTGTTTTTACAAACTTACGAACATTCCTTGAAGAACTGAAAGTGGTCATCAAGTGTGGAGTGTGTGAGTGTGGAGTCCTTGTGAGGCTATTTGCTGGTGTGAACACAAGTGCTGACCTAGAAACAGCAGAAGAGCAACAGCTGGTGATGGGTGAGCCTCCCTGCCTCCAGCCTCTCCCCACCCATGGGGCTCTTTGTACTTCACCAGACCCAAGTTTCTAGAGCTTGTTTCTTCTCTAACCCAGACACACCCGGGGATCTTCAATGCCATCTTCTGATGTTCCTGTCTCAACTCTCAGGATGTCTCCTCAGAGGCCTCATGTTCTAGAAAGAAATGGGATGTGTTTTATCTCATGCCCCATGCTTTCTCAGAGGGGATGTTCGGTTTACCTGTGTACCAACATGCAGATAAAATGGAGGTCTTCTGAGAAACTCTTGCTGATCCTGTGCCCAAATCTAGAGTGATAGCTCTTGTCTCTGAACTATCTCAGATTGTTACCTTACCTGTTCTATCCCCTGTGGTGTTTGCCTGTGACTTCCTGATTTCTTCCTCCTTTCTCCTATACCTCATCCTCCTTTGCTTTCTTCCTACTGCAAATGCCTTATATACATACTATGAGTCCCAGGACAGAATGCTGGTAAGGCAGTAATGACAGGCTCATCTGCCCTCTGTGGATGTTGCAGTCTAGTTGGGGAAAAGCTAGTTACTAATAAAATGAATGAAAAACAAATTTATAATGACGAAATGAGCTGAGTGCCATTAAGGGGCTCGCAGATTGCTTTTAGGTGGAGAAGAGACTTTGATCATGTAAATGGTGAAGATAGGGAATAATTTAGAGCGGTACTAGCAGTATCTAGAAACAGGTGCCAGGTGTTCAGGAGTTTAGCTTCTCATATACATCAGAATGGTCAAACTCTTTTAGAGAATTCATAGAAAAGAAAAAAATTCTCATGTCAGGGGTCTCTTATGCAGATGTCCAATGGCAGAACATATTTTTTTCTTGCTAATTATTAGCTCATCCCAACTTACATTTTCAAATTATGATTTTCCTTTTACCTCTCTCTTTTATAAACCCTCGTTTTAATTTTGTTGAATGAAAACAAAATTAATGTTGCTTATCATTGGGTTCCTCTTCATGCAAACGATTGACTTATCCATCATCAGAGCAGCTGGCTAATGTTAGTTCTTACTGAGATCTAGTTATATGATAAGCATGGTCCTAAGAGCTTTAAAAATATTACCTCATTTAATCTTCACAGTAAACCCTGAAGATCAGTTATTGCTGCTTTATCATCAAAATAGAAGCTGCATAAAGAAGGCTAAGTTAAGAGAGTACCAAGAAAAAAAAAAAGAGAGAGTACCAGGAAGCCAGTCTGGTTCTTTAATTCCCAAACTGGTGATTCTACTCACAGTGGATCACTCCTAATGTGTAGTACTCATGATGTAAGCCTTGTAAGGGAAACACATCATTCAGAGTGATTCCTTATGAGTGAGATGGAAGTCAGGTTGCCTACCTGAAATCATTATGTTTCTGAAGCACAGATTGTTGTTTAGAGCCTTTGAAGACTTGGCCCTCAATTGTAAGGACCCAAATCAGTCTAAATACCATTTTTTACAATCTTGTTCATAAACAATAGCTCTAAGTGATTTTCCAAGAAAGCCATTGGGCATCATTGCTAAATACATCATATTTGCTTTAAGTTTTCACAGCACATTTTATATATTTACTAAATCTTTCATACAATGTATTTTGATCATTTTCTTTCCATTCTTACAACTCTTTTCAGACCCTCCCAATTTCACGCTTCTCTCACACCCTAAAAACAAACAAAACCAATGAAAAACAAGCGAATGAAATTAAAACAAAGTGAAGTGAATAAGGTAGAAAAGACCAATTATTACATATTGATTTATTTAGTGGACTACTCAAAGCACTGCTTGTACTGCCTATTTGCCAAGCCTGACTTCACTTGTTACCCGGAACAGAATGACCTGGAGGAGCTGCTTTACAGCTATGCACTGCTGCATAGGCTTCTCTGAAATCTTGCTTCCTTGACCTCCCCACCTTGTGGTTGTAGAATATAAAATGTTAATCCAAACTAGACCCGGCAGAGCAGTCTTTCAGGAGCTGCCCTTGTTCAGTCCACTAGTGACATCTCCTCTCTCCCACCCTCACTAGTACCAGAGTTCTCAATCCAGAAAGATTTCCACAGCAAAAGAAAGGAATAAGCAAAATTCTCAATAAGACAGAAGTATCAAAGCAAACAAGAAGCACACACACACACACACACACACACAAAAAAAAAAAAACCATGTTTGTTTGGTTGGTGTGTATGTGTGTATATGTGTGTGTGTATGTATTGACCAACCACTCTGGGCATGGGAACTGTCCTGGAATGTGGTTAATATATCCAGTGGCACTCCATTGGAAAAAAAAATGATTTTTCTTTCTCAGCAACACCAATTTGCAAAGATCTTCTGGTTTAGGGATGGGACTTTTTGTCTTTCTTTATTGGGTCTTTGTGTGGTTTTGGTATCAACATAATAGTGGCTTCATAAAAATAATTTGGAAACATCCCTCAGGTCCTGTTTTATATATCATGAAATTATATATATATATATATATACATACATACATATATATATATATATATATAATGAAATTCATCTACTTCTTTTAGGATTTCCAGTTTTATGAAATAAAGAATTTTAAAGTATATCCTTATGATTTTTTCAATTTCCTTGCTGTCTGTTGTTATGTCTCGCTATTCTTTTCTAGTTTTATGAATCTGGAACCTCTCTCTGTGTCGTTTGGCTAATTTGTGTAAAGGCTTGTCAGTCTTGTTGATTTTCTGAAAGACCTCTTTGCTTTACTGAGTCTTTGTTTTTATTATTTAGTTGTTTTTGTTTCTTGTTTCTTTGCTTCCATTTTATTGATTTCAGCCCTGAGTTTGATTATTTCTTCATGGTCACTCTTTTGGGATGCTATTTCTTTTTGTTTCTCTGGAGCTTTCAAGTGTGTCATCTAATTGCTAATATGAGAGTGCTCTGGTTTTTATGTGGGCACATGTGTTTCTTAGTGTGCGTCATAAGTTTGGATATTCTGTTTTCATTTCATTCAGTTCTAGAGGTGGTTGATTTTCTTCTTTGCCTCTGTCTTGATCCAATTTCATTTGCACTGAGTTGTTCTGTTTTCATGAGTTTGTGTATTTTCTGCTGTTTCTGTTATTGCATGGTGTTCAGATAGGATGCAGGGTGCTATTTCAACTTTCCTTTATATACTGAGGTTTACTTTGCTTCCTGACTTTCTTTGTTTCAAATCTGGAGAAAGTTCCATGGGCTGCTGAAAAGAAAGTGTATTTTTTTTCTTTACTCTTCTCTCATATCTTACACTCTGACCCTTCTCTCCTCCAAGCCCCTTCCCCACCTTCTCCCCCCACATCCACTCCTTCAATTCTTTTCAGAAAAGGACAGGCCTCCCAAAGATATCAACCAAACATGGCCTGATGAATTACAGTAAGACTAGGCACATCCATTCATATCAAAACTGGATGAGGCAACCCAGTAGGAGGAAAAGGGTCCCAAAAGCAGGCAAAAGAATCAGAGACAGCCCCTGCTCACACTGTTACCAGGTGTCCCACAAGAACACTAAACTACATAAGCATAACATAGACACAGGGGACCTAGATAAATACAGGTTCCCTGATTGTTGGTTCACTCTCTGTGAGTGCCTATGAGTCCTGCTTAGTTGACTCATGAGCCCCCCTAGTTAACTCTATGGGCTACCTTCTTGTGGTGTCCTTGACCCCTCTGGCTTCCTTTCCCTATTCTGCAGGATTCCTTGAGCTCTACCTAATGTTTGCTTGGTCATGTTTTTCTGCATCTGTTCCATCAGACACTAGATGAAGTCTCTCTGTTGATGACTATTCTAGGCTCTGGTCTAGGAGTATAGCAGAGTATTAGGAATCATTTAATTGACCCCATGATGTTTGGTTCTATCCTAGGTCTCTGGGATATCCAGACTTTGGTTTCTGGCCTTTCAGGCAGTGTCAGGCATGGGCTCCCTTGCACTGGCATGGTTCTCAAGGCTTTCTGGCTTTCAGAGACTCCATTGAGAATTCAGGTATTATTCTAATGGGCCTGTCTTTATATGTGACTATGTTTTTTTTCTCTTGCAGCTTTTATCTGTATGTGTATTTTCTCTCTGTGTTTGTACCTTAATAGGCATTTTTTTTTGGTTTTGTTTTTTTTTTCCTAAGTTTGGTCTTTTCATAATGTCCCAGATTTCCTGGATATTTTGCGCCTGAAGTCTTTTGGATGCAACATTTTCTTTGACTGAGCAATTCATCTCTCCTACTTTATCTACAAGACTTCTATTCTCTTTTTTTCTTTTTAATTTCCTGAGTTTTTAGTTTTGAGTTTTATTTCAGTTTGACTTTGTCTTTTTTTTTTTTTAGTGATTTTGTTTCTTTGTTAAAGTCTACTTTTATGTCTTGAATTGTTTTCATTATTTCGCTTAACTGTGTTTTATGGTCTAAGGTATTTATTCATACCCCCTTTAAGGTCCTTGAACATATTCACAGTTGCTAATGTCTTTGTCTCATGCTTCAGTTACAGTTCTTTTCTCCATGGCCTATTACAGCAGGGCTGCTGTGTTCTGGAGGAGACATTCTGTCTTCTTTGTTTCTGTGCTGGGATTTAGGCACGTGGAGTTAACTGTTTGAGGTGTTTCTTGCTGTAGATATTCAGTTCACCTTTGTTGAGTGGGCATTCCATTCTTTGATGGCTGTTGCCCCAGACAAGTGCAGAGAGTTGTTTTGTGGTTTGGTGAGGAGTCACAGATGAGTGGATATGAACCCAGGGGTGATGGGAAAGAACTAGGGAGAACCTGGGTTTGCATCAAGAATCTCAAGGGGATGGAATTTTTTTTTACCACTTTGTAAACAAGGAGATAACATTTTACTGTGTTCATATTTAGTAATATAATATAAGGATGTTTACTACAAAAGGATATCAATCAATTATGTATTTCCCTTCTTTTCTTCTTTCTCTTAAAAATTCTTCCTTCATTTTAAATTTTCTTGTGTTTTTGCTTACATTGTACTCCTCCTTTATCCTCACCTTTTGATTTATCCAACATTCATGCATTGAGTCATTCATTCATCATCCTTTCTTGCTTCATAAATAAATCATGGGTTTGGAAAAAATTTGAAGTTTTTAGAAATTCTTTCCCTTCAACAAAATTGGCTTTCATTTTCACTAGCATTCTATTAGAAATGGGTATATCAGTTAGAATATTTTAGTCATCTCTTGCTGGTGGTGATAGTATTTGTAACTTTGTTTAGAAAAGGTTGTTGGCTCTCTCTCCTTCTGCTCCTGATTTGGACCTTGAGATTTCAGTCCGGTGCTCCAATGTGGGTCTCTGTCTCTGTCTCCTTTCATCGCCTGATGAAGTTTAATATTCAGGAGGATGCCTATATGATTTTCTTTGGGTTCTCCTTCTTATTTAGCTTCTCTAAGAACCCGAATTATAGGTTCAATGTCCTTTATTTATGGCTAGAAACCAAATATGAGTGAGAACATCCCATGTTCCTCTTTTTGGGTCTGGCTTACCTCACTCAGGATGGTGTTTTCTATTTCCATCCATTTGCCTGCAAACTTCAAGAAGTCCTTGTTTTTTACTGCTGAGTAGTACTCTAATATGTATATATTCCATACTTTCTTCATCCATTCTTCAATTGAAGGGCATCTAGGTTGTTTCCAGGTTCTGGCTATTACAAACAATGCTGCTATAAACATAGTAGAGCATATACTTTTGTTGTGTGATAAGGCCTCTCTTGGGTATATTCCCAAGAGTGGTATTGCTGGGTCCATGGGTAGGTTGATCCCAAATTTCCTGAGAAACCTCCACACTGCTTTCCAGAGTGGTTGCACAAGTTTGCATTCCCACCAGCAATGGATGAGTGTACCCCTTTCTCCACAACCTCTCCAGCAAAGGCTATCATTGGTGTTTTTGATTTTCGCCATTCTGACAGGTGTAAGATGGTATCTTAAAGTTGTCTTGATTTGCATTTCCCTGATCGCTAAGGAAGTTGAGCATGACCTTAGGTGTCTTTTGGCCATTTGAACTTCTTCTGTTGAGAGATCTCTGTTCAACTCAGTGCCCCATTTTATAATTGGGTTGATTAGCCTTTTACGGTCTAGTTTCTTGAGTTCTTTATATATTTTGGAGATCAGACCTTTGTCAGTTGAGGGGTTGGTGAAGATCTTCTCCCAGTCAGTGGGTTGCCTTTCTGTCTTAGCGACAGTGTCCTTTGCTTTACAGAAGCTTCTCAGTCTCAGGAGGTCCCATTTATTCGATGAGGCCCTTACTGTCTGTGCTGCTGGGGTTATACGTAGGAAGTGGTCTCCTGTGCCCACGTGTTGTAGAGTACTTCCCACTTTCTCTTCAATCAGGTTCAGTGTGTTTGGACTGATATTGAGGTCTTTCACCCACTTGGACTTGAGTTTTGTGCATGGTGATAGATATGGGTCTATTTTCATTCTTCTACAGATTGACATCCAGTTTTGCCAGCACAATTTGTTGAAGATGCTCTCTTTTTTCCATTGTATACTTTTAGCTCCTTTATCGAAAATCAGGTGTTCATATGTTTGTGGGTTAAAGTCAGGGTCTTCTATTCGATTCCATTGGTCGACTTCTCTGTTTTTATGCCAATACCAAGCTGTTTTCAATACTGTAGCTCTGTAATAGAGTTTGAAGTCAGGGATGGTAATGCCTCCAGACGTTCCTTTATTGTATAAGATTGTTTTGGCTATCCTGGGTTTTTTGTTTTTCCATATAAAGTTGATTATTGTCTTCTCCAGATCTGTGAAGAATTTTGATGGGATTTTGATGGGGATTGCATTGAATCTATAGATTGCTTTTGGTAGAATTGCCATTTTTACTATGTTGATCCTCCCAATCCAAGAGCAAGGGAGATCCTTCCATTTTCTGGTGTCCTCTTCTATTTCTTTCTTCAAAGACTTAAAGTTCTTGTCAAATAGATCTTTCACTTCCTTGGTCAGGGTTACCCCAAGATATTTTATGCTCTTTGTGGCTATCGTGAAAGGTGATGCTTCTCTGATTTCCCTCTCTGTTTCTTTATCCTTAGTGTATAGCAACTGATTTTTTGGAGTTGATATTGTATCCTGCCACATTACTAAAGGTGTTTATCAGCTGTAGGAGTTCTTTGGTAGAGTTTTTGGGGTCGCTTATGTATACTATCATATCATCTGCAAATAATGAAAGCTTAACTTCTTCCTTTCCAATACGAATCTCCTTGATCCCCTTATGTTGTCTTATTGCTATTGTTAAAGCAACATTTCTTAGATAATTCGACCACATTTATAGAATGGCTTGTGGTTAAATCTTGTGGTTAGATCAGTTTTTACTAGTTAAAATTGAATTCCTTTATTTATATCCAAATAGTCAAATTGTTATATACTTTGAACAATATTTTAAACATTTTTTGAATTGTATTTTCTTTTATTGTTCTTCACTCAAAGTTCTGTAGTGTTTCTCCACTCCATTGGAATGAGAAGTGTAGCCTACATGAGTATGGACACAGATGTATGCAAACTTAAGGTGTCTGTTCAGTCCTGATTCAGATGGTTAAATACAGGCTACAGCATTTCACTGGAGCTTGACTAAATATTGACAATTTTACTATGATTTTAGCTGGAAAATTTCTTGGAAATTATTTAAGAATTTTCAATATTTAGTTGAGATAAAAACCTCTAGCATGTACTATGCTGTCCTTATTTTTGTCTGAGGCTTTTCTGATTTCATTAGACTTTGAAAATACTACTTGCAGTTTTGGCGGCTCAGCCTCATGTGTACAGAATAGAATGTTTAAAAATCACACTTCTTGAGATCCCTCAGCTCATCTACTTGTTAATATATTTGAGACATATTTGCCAGAGCTGAGGGAGATTTCCATATTCCCTCTTCATATGGCAAAGTGTTTTCAGAACTACAGATTTACAGACAGAAAGTTAAATCTGGCAGCATCCTCAGAGATTGTGTGATCTTTTGTTTCAGAAGAAAAGAAAGCTTTGTCCCAGAAAGATGGTCTCTCAAGCCCCCTGCAAGAATACCTCTATGCTGTTTGAAGGACAGCAGATTCGCAATAGTTCTCTCTGGGTTTTGTGCTTTAGTGGTGTTGGGGGGTGGGGGTGGAGTTTCTGAAGCAGCAAGAACACTTTTAATGTCTCAATTCTTTGTCTTAATTCACATAGAGTATTCCGCATCATAACCCTTTCTATCAAAGAGCAAGATATAGGAGGAATTAGATATTAAAGAGTCACTTGAAACATTATTTTTTTAAAGACTGTGATAAATAGTACAAAGGAAAGATCTAGAATCCAGTGAGCATGTGTATACAAAGATAGGGATTTGCCCTGTACAAGTAGACTGGAGAAAGTTGCCACAAGGATTTGAAAGGTGAATTATAAAATTAAGTGTAAATGGAGACTGTGCTTCCTTTTCCTGGCTGCCCAGACCTGAATAATCACACAAAAACAATATTACAACACTGGCCAATCAGGCTTCTTACTGGATAGTTCTAACTATTAAATTAACCCCATTTTTATTAATCTGTGTATTGCCAAGAGGCTTTGGCTTATTGGTGTGGCATGTCACTCCTTCAGTGACTTCATGGCATCTCCTCTGACTCTGCCTACTCTCTCTTTCCCTATCGCTGCCCAGATTTCCCACCTGGCTTCACTCTGCTAAGCCATTGGCCAAAACAGCTTTACTCATTAACCAGTAAAAGCAACACATATAGAGAAGGACATCCCACATCATCTCTCCTTTTCTGACTAAATAAAAAGGTAGGTTTAAACTTTAACATAGTAAAATTATAATTATAAGAGTTATCAAACAAGAATTGTAGTTACAGTTTTTAGTCTACTTGTATCTGGCAAAATTAAAGAAAATACTCTATCATATATCTTATCTCTGTGAGTCTAAAGTTTTATATCTAATTTATCTTTTTTCATAACTAAGGAAAGATATAATTATAACTATCCAGTCTTCAATTCCAACAAATCCTCCAGAAGGATATATTATTACCTAAGTAAACAGGAAGTGCATTATAAGCAACTTTCCAAACTCTAGAATTGACAGAGATATCTTGCTGCCTAGACAGTTACCCAAAGTTCTTCTGTAACATTAGGGTATCCAACTTCAGCCTACAGGCCCATAGTATCTGCTTCCATGAAGAAGGAAATTTAAAATAGTGTTTCACCTATACTGGCAGCTTGTCAGTCATTTTTTTTCTTTCTGTGTCCTGCAGAATGTCTGGAAGACTCTCTCGTGAAGCAGAAACCCCAAAGTACTGTCTTACCTTTTTTTTTTGAAAGTTTAGCAGCATGCCCAGTTTATACAGCATACTGCAAAACAGTCCAGACAAGAGCAGTTCCTTACTCAAATGGCTAGCAAATTCCATAAAGAACCTCTTTGATGCTCATCATCCTCTTGAAATAGATTTGTGCTGCCAGAAGTAGGCATGTCTCACTGTTGAGAAATATCTAAGTTCTTAAAATATTTTTAATGCCATATTCCATAGGTCATTGAGGTATTGAAGATTATCTAACTAAAATATATTTCTGTATATCTAGAAAACCTAACAAACATGACTAAAAGTTTGACTATTATAGATGACTATCTATTAACCTCTATTTCTTAACTATACATTACATTTTTAAATGAGCTGTATAAAAATAATATCTTAAATAAGAGTAGAAATATATATATATGCACATATATACAGTGTAACAAAATAGACCTTACATTTGTATCAATGTATCAAAATCTATACTAATGTACTTATCTCTATATCATATCCCTATTATTATTTAGAAATTGACTGTGACCATTAACCATTTATAATAGACCCTCCTAAAGTGAAAATAAACATCTATAAACAATAATTTTGAGAATTTGGCTATAGTATTTTTAGGGTTCACAGAAACCTTTCAGAGGATCTTATTCCATCAAACCACATCAGTCTGGAAGAAATCTGGTTTCCGTCCTTTGTGGAAACAAAAGTAGAACGTATTTTCCAAAGTAACAAATCCTTAGACTCAAAGTTTGAAGTCAAGATACCTTTAAAATATATATGCAGTCATAAATTCAAAGAAAATACAATAATATACATAAAATAATGTATTTTCATCTTTTCGGCACCTATTATGATTTTTATGTTTATTTTTCTTGAACCTGTTTGTTATCCTTAAATTATTTTTTTTAAAATCTATGATTCTGTCTATCTTTTATCCTTTCTGTCTTAAGCCCATGAACATTTATCAAATATACTGGGTCTGTTTAGAGGCTTTGTTTTAAAATTGGAATCTGTTTTTACTGTGTATCTGTAGTAACCTTTTCTGACCAGCAGTGCTTTTTATTTTTGAAAACAGGGTTTCTTTGTATAACAGTTCTAGCTGTCCTAGCTCTTGTACACCAGGCTAGCCTCAAACTCAATCCACCTGCTTCTGCCTCCCAGGTGCTGGGATTAAACGTCTATGCCACTACCACACAGCAAGAAGTACTTTTTAAAATGCTAAGCAGCATGTCTGGGACTAACACTGGGGTTTTGCCTGTAGGCTCTACCCGACCCAACAAGGTGGAGGTATGTTCACTACCTCTGTGAGCCATGCCTACCACCCCAGCTCTAAGGATGCAGTGAGTCTAGTACTATTAAGAAACTAGTAGCATCCTACTCACAAACCCCATGGAAACATTTTGTTGTAAGACCTCCCAAAAGAGTCTGAGCCATTTGATCATGAACCAAGAAGATGTGTCTTAAAGAAGTTGTTCCTCTGCTTACCACCAGTAAATAGAACTTATCCAAGAAAAATGTGGCTATCCAGAAGCTCCAATTGCCCGCCCCCCTTTAAAAAAAGCTTTCCTAGGCTTTAGGTGGATGTATCTTGCCAAACATTGGGCGCCATTAAGCAAATGGAGATGGCACTTTCATTTCCTTGCCACCCAGACCTAAATAATCACACAAATCTTGATCAATTACCAAGCTGTTTGGCCAATGTCTTCGGTTTCTCACTAGATAGCTCTAACTATTAAATTAACCCATTTTTATTAATCTGTGCATTCCATGAGGCTTTGGCTTACTGGTGCATCATCTTAGTCCTTTGGTGACTTCATGGCTTCTCCTCTGACTCTGCCTACTCTCTCTCCCAATCTCTGTTCAGATTTCCCATCTGACTTTGCTCTGCTAAGCCATTGGTTAAAACAGCTTTAGTCATTAACCAATAAAAACAACACATATACAGAAGGACATCCCACAACAATTAAGGGACAAAACTCCATCAATAGGGCCCCAGGTTGGACATGATTGCTAGGTTTGGCAGACTGAATATCAAAGTGAAATTTCTCCTTTAATGCATAGCGATTTTCTTCAGGCAAGATTCTGAAGGTCACAGTTTCTCTCCAGTCTTTCTATAAAAGTGGGTGCCTACTATTGAGATACTATTCCATTACACTATCAACTCCCTGTCGTTATAGTCACATGTGAATATTCAACGGAATAATGCACATGAAGCACTTTACTACAGTGCCTAGCACATAATAAAAAGCCAGCAATGCTGGTCATTATCATCCCAGTACCCTGTAGATTGTAAAATGTTTCCAAACATACCTATTTCTTCTGCTCAACAATGCTTTCCTATAGTACTCAGTTCTCTGGGCATTTCCACTCTGCTAATGGCACTGTAACTATTTGGAGAAAATGACCACCATAGAACTTGAGAATCTGTCAATATTTAAAATTTATCGACATTTAAACTTCTAGGAGAAAATTTGTCAGTGTTTAAAATTTAACTGTTTCATGGAGAATAGAAGCATACATTTGAACGACTAGGTTGCATGAAACATTTAAAAAATATGACATTATTTTGTGGGTCATGGAAGTTTATTATATTTAGGGGAGTATAGGAAGATAGGATAAAGAGACAGCTATTAATCTCAGATATTTTGCATTGGCATGGATTTTGTTATATGGGTATAAATTCAAAGTCAATTTTGTTATGCAGTATATATGTTTTTGTATATTGGTACAAATTTAAGGTACTTTTGTCACAGCACACTGTACATATGTTTATATCTTATTTAAAGGTTTTGCATATTGATAAAAATAAAAATATGACATGTATGGTTTAAGTGCCCCTTGGGACTTGTGCCCTAACTGTTCAATAAGGATTTAAGATGAGAAAGCAAATAATTTCAGTGTTACTGTAAAATAATCTCAGTGGGAGCACAGGATTTCGAATAGTCTTGTCTACATCTCTGTCTTGTTAAGTAGTTTCTTATTGTTGATCATTTATTCCCTTGTCACTGTGTATTTGACCAAGTCATTTAGCAGATTCCAATATTTCTTAGGAAGGTATTCTAAGGAATCCCAGTGTAAGATGGCAGGAACTATTTCACTGAGTGTAAAAAAAAGATACTATTTTTATAGCAAAGGGCAAGCTTTCCACCACACACTTTGAAGCATCTTCTATCTGGTATTGTAGTTCATGTGATAGTTGGGATATTTTCGTTTATATTTGCAAATCCATACCATTTAATGATGGTAGATTCTTCCACAGCTTGAGTTTTTAAATCATGTTTGATTCTTACAATTGCTTTTCTAGATTGCTAACTAAGACCTAGAGATGTTAAATGAGTTATGCCAGTTCAGACCTCTGGGTAGTCAAAGAGTCGGGGCTTGAAACCAAATATTTCATCTCTAAACAGGAATTAAGTTTTGATCCCATTTTTAAAACTTGGCCATGAAGGAGGGGAACACAGATGATGATCTTTCATCAGTATGTCACTTGAGGACCTCCTCATACTACAGCCATTCACCAGGAAGCTTCAGGACTTCAAAGGCCAGGCAGAAGGGTGCTGCTGTATCATGGTAGAGATGTGGTTGAACAATTGGTGAAGAAGTCTGATGCGGATGTTGGTCCCCATGACATCTGACATACTTGACAATTTGCCCCAGCAGCCATGGGGCAAATACCCTTTAACATGTATGGGAGTTTCTAACCCTGTTTGGAAAAGCCAATCCACTATCACTTAAGATAGACACCAGGGAAGGCTGATAATGACTCTTCTCAGGTCTCTCTCTACAGGCATTTTAAGAATGGTTTTGTTGGAACTTCAATCAACTTCTTTTAAAAAGAAAATCCAGTTTACTTTGTACCACTTTCCATTGGGATTAAGTTAAGGAAACTAAAGTCATTATCCACTGTGGCTTTGCTGAATCAGTGGACTTTTTTCTCACTATAAAACCAAATGAAGTCATTGTTTTTCATCAAAAGATAGTATAAAGATGTGTGGTGGTTTGAAAGAAAATGACCCCCAAAGTGAGTGGCACTATTAGGAGGTGTAGTCGTGCTGGAGGGAGTGTGCTACTGTTGGGAAGGCTTCGAGATCTTTTTCTCAAACTTCACTCAGTGTGACAGTCAGTCGGCTTCCTGTTGCCTCTGAGTCAAGATGTAGGACTTGCAGTTCCAGCACCGTGACTTCCTGCATGCTCTTGTGGTCCCCGCCATGACGACCAATGGACTGAATCTCTGAAACTGTAAACTAGTCACCCTTATTAAATGGTTTCCTTATAAGAGGTGCCATGGTCATGGTGTCTCTTTAGAGCAATAGAAACCTTAACTAAGTTAAATAAGCATATTTGACTCTTGAATTTTGAAGCATACAGACAAGACTCTCCCATTTTGATAGAGTGAGCAACATGATAGCGCATGGGAAAAGTGTCAGGGTTCATTGAGAGACATGATGCCCGTTCTACTTAAAATGCAATTTATAAGGGGCAGCTTAAGAAGGCAGTAAGAGACCCAGAAGTCACAATCATGGTCTATCTTTTTAAATACTGTGTTCAATTGGACTTTCCCCTCAGTAACTTGAAGCATCTTTTATTAAAAGCATACAGAGGCCTATAATCATGCTGGAGGTGTGGAGAGGCCAATATAACAGACCTTCACACGACTTAGGCTCAGCAGTCATAGCTCATCAAAGCTACAGTACTTTTCTTAAACTTAAAACTCCCCTGACTCTAAGATGTGGCACATGTTGGGGTGTTGCCAAGGAAAAAAGTGAGACGCTGCCCACACCACCATCTGATAACTCTAATGCATATCTTTTTTAGTAGGACTGGTGATTTTCCTAACCTTTATTTTATTTGCTAGACATGAACAGCACATGTCTTCAGTATGTGTCTCAGTATGTAAGTGTGATATAGTTTCATCTACTCCTTGTAATGGCTGTTGCTTTGCAACACAATAGGGTGCCTAAATCATGAAATAAATGGCAGTATTTATTTCACTAATAACATCAAAGTTATATACAAGGTCGCTGTCTCTAATGTGGGTCCTTTAAAATAATTTTGAATACTGATGGTAATCTGATGTTACTACTGTCTCCTGATGAACAGAGATTGGAAACCACCATTGAGTAGAAGTTACACACCGGATTTAGAAAGTTAAGTTGTGAACCAAATGATCACAGTTCACAATTCATCAGACTAAACCGTCAAGAGATGAGATATTGATATTAAAGATGTTGATGAGAGATTGATATTAAAGTTGCTAATACAATGACGAGATGCGATTAAAGTGTTGACACTGACAAAGTTTTTCATGTTCCTTTCAGCATAACTGACCTTTATCTTTGTCTGGACTGTCTTCTGAATTTTCTTTCTTTCTTTCTTTCTTTCTTTCTTTCTTTCTTTCTTTCTTTCTTTCTTTCTTTCTTTCTTTCTTTCTTTCTTTCTTTCTTTCTTCTTTCCTCCCTCCGTCCCTTCCTCTGTCCCTCCCTCCCTCTGTCCCTCCCTCCCTCCCCCCCTCCCTCTCTCTCTCTCTCTCTCTCTCTCTCTCTCTCTCTTTCTTTCTTGTTGATAAACTTGAGTATAGAATTTGTGCATATTTATGGTGTGACTTGTGTTCACATGTATATATTTTTAATGTGTGAATTGTATGTATTAAATGTGCTTATCTCCTTAAAACTTATCATTTTGATATGGTGAAACTTCTCTAAATAATTTCCTAGAACTTTCAAAATACACAGCTGATTATTATTATCTATAGTCCTTATTTAACAATAGCTACTCATAACTTTTCCCATATGTAACTGTAACCTAGGATCCACTAATTACTGGTTCTTTATCTTAGTAAAGCATTTACTTAAAAAAAACCCATGAACTTAAAAATTCTATATACTCATTTGAGATGCAACTTTTTATAGTCCACAGGACTACAATCTCAAGGACCTGGGCACCATCCCTTTGAAATGAAATTATCCAAAGCTAGGGTCCCTAGCTCCCAATGAAAGAAATTTAATTTTGGATATCTATTTGGATTTTTAAAATAATAATACCTTTATTATTTTTAAAAGAATTTTAGACAATGTATTTTGATCATCCCCTTCTCACTTCTCCAACTCCCTCAAGATCACACCTTTCCTCACTCAACTTCCTACCCATTCAACTTTGTGTTTTCTTCCTCTTCCTATTCTTCTTCCCTTCCTCTTTCTTGAAACCCATCAAATTCCATATGTGTTGCCAGGGAGTAGGGCCTGACCTAGAATGTAGTTGACCTATATAGGGGTTGCACTACTAAATAAAAATAACTTTCCTTCTCCAATCAGTTATCAAATGCCAGCAGTTCATCAGGTAATGGTGGAATTTCTGTACCTATTATCCATTCTGTTTGTTGGCATTTTGTTTGAGTTGAGATTGCATAGGTCATGTGAATTGCTATAGTGGAATAAATATTATTTTAACTAGGCAAAGATGTATCACATTTGTTTATGCTGCGGAATATTACTTTAACTATGTGAAGGTGTGTGATATTTGTTTCTGCTGCCTTTGTTAAATATGTAAAGATGTATTGCATTTATTTGCACTGCAATTGTTAACTATATAAAGATGTGTTACATTTTTACCTTGCCTGCCTATGGCACCTGATTGGTCTAATAAAAAGCCGAACCACTGGCCAGTAGCTAAGCAGGAGAGGGCTAGGAGCCGCTGGTGAGCATATAGAGTAAGTATGAGGAGAAATCTAAGCAAAGGAGAGAAGAGAACTAAGAATAAGGGAGAAAGAGAGAGCTATGGCCGGGGCCAGAAGCCAGGCAGCCACTAGCCAACCAGACATGAGAAGCAGGTAAGTAGGACAGACAGAAAGATAGAGAGAGAGAGAGAGAGAGAGAGAGAGAGAGAGAGAGAGAGAGAGAGAGAGAGAGAGAAAGGAAGAAGGGAGGAAGGAAGGAAAGGAAGAATGAAGGAAAGAAGGAAGGTAAAAAGCCCTGAGGCAAAATGTAGATAAAGAGAAACAAAACAAAATAAGAGTGAAACTAAGGCAGAACATTCAAAACTAATACTAAGTCTCTGTGTCACGATTTGGGAGTTGGTTGGTGGCCTAAAAGAAATCCTGCTACAAATTGCTATTATAATAGATGAATTCATATCTGAAACTTCCCCATTGTGTTTCCTTGGAGTTGTATACCACTTATTGCTCTTACACTCTTTCTTTCTTCCTATTCTGAGAAGAAAGTTAAACCTTGTAGGAGGAGTATGGTATGTACATCCTACTTAGAGTTGAGCACCCCACAGTCTCTAATTATTTGTCTATTGATTAGTTTAGGTTCTCTGTAGATTTCATTTACTTTGAGAAGATGTTTTGATGAGGGCTTAGTGAGGCACTGATCTATGGATATAATAAAAATTCATTAAGAGTCATTTTAATACTATATCCATTCAGCAGAATCATAGTAGTAGGATTTCCCTTGGGAACTATGTTCTGTCTACTGACAGGTCATGGCCTTGTTAAGAGAACAAGGCATAGTTTCCATGTAGTGAAGTGTGCCTTGGATCCAGTTGGAAAGTTGATTACTCCCACAGCATTTGAGCCTCTATTGCACCAGTATATGTATCTTGCCAGGCAAGTCATGACTGTAGTTCATATATGGATGAAATTGGTGATTACGTTTTTACTTGTTTTGTCCTCTGATAACATGTGTTGCACCTCAGCCTCATAAAAACTATCCAACAGGGAGAAGGCTTAATTTCCCCATGTTCTGTGACTTAAATGTATGATGTCCTAAGCAATAGAGTCTGACTCTCAAGTTCTGGAAGGTAAACAAGTGCATTGAGAATAGGTCATAATGTTTGGCATCATACTACTCTCTTTTACTGAACTTTTGCTGCATCTTATAACCAGATTAATAACATGCTCTGAGATCATTTGCAATTGTACAGACTATTGGCTCTCTTATTTTGTACTCAGCTTAAGTTTAACTTTTCTTTATGAAAGCAATATAACTGCCTAGTCAGTGTTCTATTGCTGTGAGAGAAACCATAACCACAGAAATACTTATAAAGGAAAACATTTGTTTGGGACTGGCTTGCAGTTTCAGAGGTTTTTTCTACTATCATGGTGGGAAGCATGTTGGCATGTAGACAGGCATGGTGCTGGGAGAAGTAGCAAACAGTTCTGCATCCAGATTGGCAGGCAGCAGGAAGAGAGAGAGAGAGAAAGAGAGAGAGAGAGAGAGAGAGAGAGAGAGAGAGAGAGAGAGAGAGAGAGAGAGAGAGAGAGAAACATTGGAGCTGCCCTGAGCATCTGAAACCCCAAAGCCCACTCTGAGTGGCACACTTCCTCCAACAAGACTATACCTACTCCAACAAGGCCACTGTCTTAACCCTGTCAAAAAGCTCCACTCCCTAATGACCAAGCATTAAAACCTGTGAGACTAGTGGGGGGGGATTCTTATTCAAACCACCACAGTCACCAACTTTAGTATGCCTCAGATTTCCTAAGGAATTAGTTTTTACATTGTAAACCAAGTGCATGTCTTTAATCTTAAACCAAGCACTTTCCCATGCTTTCATGCTCCTGACCCAGAATAGTGTGTGTGTGTGTGTGTGTGTGTGTGTGTGTGATAGCTTATAAATGTTGGAAGCAATATACAAATACAGGTTGATAACATTTGCTTTGTTTGTGTTTTAAGTGCTATTCTGGGCCACTTGGAATCAGTTAAAAAGTAATTTCTTCCTTATTAAATCCAGTAAATGATTTTTATTTAAAAAAAGTGTCCCTCATTTCTATTCCATTGCATGTTTCCTGTGCTGTTCAATGAGAACAGAACAAAGCCCTTTGTTAGGGTGAGGCACAACATACAGATGACACAGGTTGGCAATATGGACAGACAGATGAATACACATAACAGACATGTAACAGACAGGCCAATAACTGCAAAACAGGGACAAACAAGAGGCACAAGGGAAGAAGTGGGGAGTTCACATTTTGGCTCACGCTTGGTCTGAACTTGAAGGGGAAGATTTCCTCTCTCTCTCTCTCTCTCTCTCTCTCTCTCTCTCTCTCTCTCTCTCTCTCTCTTATTCCTTAATGCAATATTGACACACTTTGGTACCCCCTCTGAGTTTAATTAAGGTATAGTAAGCATATTTGAAGGAAATTTATGGTATCCCATTGGCCAACAATTCTAAAAGAGGATTTTGCTAGCATATGGTGTCTAGTGAAGTATTGTCCTCCCCTTTTACATGGCAGCTTCACTTCAGCCTCTTGTATATGTTTATATTCAAGGAGGCTTCTCAGCATTAGGTTTCCATACGGGGTTTTTCAAAGGTCTTTATAGTTATCCCTCCCTATATTCACTCCTTGCCCCCCCCATTCCCATCCCACTTAACCCTTCCTGTTCAATTATTTACTTTCCCCCATTTATATCACCATATATTTTGTTCCATTCCTTCAAAGATTCCCTCTTCTCTCACGGTGCCTTACTAGTTTCTTAACTTCTATGGATATTCTAAATAAAACACACATCCAAAGAGTCAAAGCTAACATCCACATAGGAGAGAAAACATGCAGTGTCTGTCTTTTGGGGTCCTAGTTACCTCACTTGGGATGATTGTTTGCAGCTCCATCCATTTACCTGTGAATTTTATAATTTTTTTTAATAGCTGGGTAGTATTTGTGAACAAAGATGGCCCCAGGTTTTAACCCGTCTTTTCTCCTAATGGTCTTAGCACAATTACATTAACTCCAGCCTTTAAAAATCTTCCCATGCTGGGTTCCGTGTCAGCAGTTGAAGTCAACCTGTTTCCTAGTGCAGTAGATTGGAATAAAACCTTACTTAATTAACTAGTCCCATGAAATTTGTCTTTGACACTGACACCCAGTTCCAGAGAAATGGCCAGTATTGAAATGATCTTCCTATGCATCCCATATATGACTCTTTGATTGTGATTTCTTTTAATGTATGTGCTTTGGCTTGTCATGTTGCTTATATAATTTATATGTCTCTGAGAGTAGAATCTGAGCAATGTATTTTCCATATAGTAGTTCCATGTTGTACATGCTCAATCTAAGTGTGTTGAGGATTATCATTCTTGCTTAGGTTATTTTTGTTGTTTAGAACTCACAGGCGTTTAGAGCTGGAGGTATATTCTGTTTAGCCCAGCTACCTAACTTTCAGCTTAGTATTTTTGTGGTCCAGAGGTATTAATAGTTTTCTCAAGGTCACATAGTTAGTTAATGACTGAGGACAAAAGCACATCAATGCTGCTTCTGGGCGTTCAATGTTATCCAGCATTCAGCTGTGCCTGGGAGATATCCAGGGCAATGTGAAACATGCAACTGTAGGTTTCTTTGTCCCCGCCAACTGATTAACATTCTTAGGTTGGGAATGTAGGCATCTGTAGTTTGCAAAACTTCCTAGGTGATTCCATGACAAAGACACATCTAAAAAGCACTCTATTCCTTCCCCCTAAGCACAAGAAATCTCTGTATAGTGGTATATTATTTGTAGTTTAACAAATAAATCTTGCCTGAAGATCGCAGGCAAATCTAAAACCACTAGAGGTCCAATATGGTGACATTCACTTTTAATCCCAGGATTTGGGAGACAGAGGCAGATGGATCTCTGTGAGTTCAAGATCACACTGGGCTACACCTCAAAGCAGAAACAAATCCAGATGGTGGTGGCTCACACCTTTAATCCCAGTCCTAGGGAGTCACACACCTTTAATTCCAGCTCTAGAGGGAATATAAAATGGGAGGAGAGAGAGGCTTAGTCTGTTTAGTTTGTGGTCACCCAGCCTCCACTTTGCATCTAGAGGTGTTAGAGGCTAAAACTTAACTATTTTTCTTTAAGCAGTCTTGAATATATTCTCACTTTGAAAACTGTTGGGGACTGCAGACCACCAGACCCTAAATTTCTTGTAAACAACTTGTTTTCCTCTGCTTTGAGCAGCTGCTCTGAGCATGAGACCCTGATGACAGGGGAGTGGGTTCTGATGAGTCTGCAGCTGAAAGATCCCGAGAGCTGGGGCGTGGCCAGAGCCCTATATAAGCTGCCCCTGAGCACAATAAAGTGGGCATTCTTGGTAGCTTGTCTCAAGGATATCCCCATGGGCCCCTCTGTCTTTCTATCTCTTTGTTTGTTTTTAAATTTTCAGCTTAGTTCCCGTAGCGCATAGTGAGTAGAGCATGGAATGAAACAGGTGTAGTTTTATAGAAAACATTCATTATTTCATTTATTTTCATATGTATATGTTGTGTGTGTGTATGTGTGTGTGTGTGTGTGTGTGTGTGTGTGTGTGTGTGCATATTCCTCACTATGTGTCTGTAGAAGGCAGAACTGGAGTTACAGGTTGTAGTGAAATGGCCAGTATGGTGCAAGGGACCAAACCCAGGTCTTCAGAAGAGTAGTAAGCACTCTTTAACCACTGACTCATCTCTCCAACCCATCATTTCTCATTCTTATCCCTTTCACTGCTTTTGTGCTTTTTAGTGCACAAAGTTGCCTATGATGTAACTGTTTTGGCATTTATGAGAGCCCACAGAACCTGGGAAGATGTTCTTCATTACAGATAGCGAGCCTATTTGCAGAGTGAGCTGCTGGGTACCCAGGTGGTTTTCAGTGAGTATTTTCCAGCTCTACCAGGCTATCGCTGGTCTGCAGATTTTCTCTGGTGACAGAACTTTTGGCAGGTAAGGCAAATACTTTTTGGGAGACTATGTGCTTCTGAGAAAAAAGAAATTCTATAAATGCAAATGGTTATTTTATTATGCAAATAAGAGAGCTTAATACAGTAATAATTTAAATTAGACATCTAGGTCCCTATGACCTAGAGAGTAGCACCTTTGTGAGGAAATTTTAACAAAACCATTTTGAACTATTATTACATGCATTAACTTACAAGGTGTTTTAGTAGGAATGAAACTTTTTAAGTGGGTGTTTTTTAATCTGTTAGGCATACATTAAAAGGAAGCAGGAGACCAAAGTGTCCCCTCCCTCTTCCTCCCATGGCGCCATGACTTCTGAATTTGCTGACTTTGCAGTGTTTATAGGCCAGAGCTGTCTTCAAGAGCAAAAGCAAGACTTCTGGGATGATTCAGAGAAACAATTAGAAACTTTATATTTTAACTTTTTTCCTTTTTATGAGCAATTTAAATTGGCAGAGAAACACAATTAAGCAATTTCAAAGGTGTGATTTTTATGGAGATTTAAACAATACATCACTAAACCCTGTTGAAGAAGAAAATTTGTAATTAAGTTTCACTATTATTTATAGTTCTAATCTTTGGAAGACAGTAGCAAAGAAATGCCAAGAATGTGCTTTTTTACAGAATATTATTTGCAAGTTCCCAGCCTAAAGTATTGAAACAGAATAAGGGGGAAAGAACTCCAGGTATGCCATGTGGAAAAACAGAGATGAGCATGGTTGAGATCATAGCTTCCAGCCCCAGACTCCCGCCTTCAGGAGCCTGAGGCTGACGGAAACTCCATGACCTGAATACGACAGACTGTGCCACAGATTGTATGAAAGGAACAGTAAATCACCAATGTCGGTAACTCTTCAATTCACAGCAGCACTCCGATTCATTGTAGAGTTATCTCTCATAGCATCAAGTTCTGCTCCAGTTACCTGGAGTCCCAGGATCTCCTGGCTTTTGAGTAAGTCCATTCAATTGCTTTACTTACTTAAAGATTCTCTAGTGTATAATGAAAACCCAATTCTAGTTAAAATGAGATTGTTTTCCTTTTACCCTGCTAGGCTGAGGTTGCTTCTTTTATCTGTCTGCATTCTGTGATTCCTGGCTAGAGGCCGACACTTGCTCTAACATATTTACCTCAAAGGAACCTGAAAATTCTGTTACTAATTGGGGACTCTTGAGAGGCTCAGCTGTTAAATGTTCTCCAGCCCACCATCACCTCCAGAGCTGCCTCCTCCTCTTTGCCGCAGACTTTCCAACATGCTTAAGGTTCTGCCTCTCCCTATTGGAAGTTCAGATTCTTCAAGGCTGAAAAGGCCTGGAAGGAGTTCTTGATGGGCCTCTAATTTTACCAAGGGGTTTACAGGTTGCTTTTGTGTGTGTCCTCATCTAAGACACACTGGGTGCTTTATTAAATCATTTCCGGAATTCTGTGAAACCACACATGCTTAGCACAGGGCCTAGTTTAGAGTATCAAGTGAGATTTTATTATCTTAAGTTCAGTGGCTTCTCCCAGGAAGCAGTTTTGTGTGCTTAGTTCTGCTAGCTAAGAGGATTAAGGAACATGATACCTCCCACCTCCGAATTATGTCATCTGCCTAAAACTTGTATAATGCTGTTCAATGACAAGGCTGCATTCAGATTAAACACAGTGTGGTGGTCTGAATAAGAATGGTTTGAACAAAAATAGGCTCACATATTTGAAAGGCTTAGTCGGCAGGAAGTGGCCCTGCTTGAAAGGATTAGAAGGGTTAGGAAGTGTGGCCTTGTTGGAAGAAGTCTGTCATTGGGGATGGACTTTGAGATTTCAAAACCCATGCCTGGCCCAGTCTCTCTCTCTCTCTCTCTCTCTCTCTCTCTCTCTCTCTCTCTCTCTCTCTC
>NW_026067931.1:7054997-7081881 GCF_014885135.2 Alexandromys fortis
CTCTCTCTCTCTCTCTCTCTCTCTCTCTCTCTCTCTCTCTCTGCTCGTGGATCAGGATGTAGCTCTCAGCTACTGCTCCAGCACCATGCCTGTCTTCCACCATGCTCCCTGACATGATGATGATGTACTGAGCCTCTGAAACTGTAAGCCAGCCCCCAATTAAATGCTTTCTTTAGTAAGAGTTGCCCTGGCCATGGTGTGTCTAAACAGCATAGAACAATGACTAAGACATACAGTGTACACTTAGATTCCTGCGTTGCCAAAGGTGTAACAGCCAGATCTCTCCAGTCTTTCTTCATTTTATCTTCCCAAATGAACATCAATCTTATTTTTTTTCTCCCCTAACAGAAGTCTAAGGAGGTACCGTGGACTGTGCAGTGACTTCTTATGTGACTCTCTGATTTGTCTGTCATTTGGAGCCTACAGCCCCTTTCCTTGCTCTTCTGCCATGGTTTCCTTCCCTTCCTCTCCATTAGTCCTTCAGAATCGAGGTACCATCCACACCAAAGGAAGGAACCGTCTGAGTGTGTGACAGACTAAGATGGGCTCATGTTTCACTTCCCGTGGTATTTATGTCACATGTAGTCCTCTCCCTTAAGTGGGGGATGAGGTGTGAGGACACTGGGATGACATCCCCTTAACTGTTCAATGCCACATGGCCCAGCTGATTGTGAGTGAGGGCCCAGATGCAGGACAGAAGGCCGCAGGGCCATTGGCTCTGGAAAGGAACTGATGTGTAGTTTTTTAGTAAAAATGGGCGTGATTAAAAGGAAGGGTCTTGGTGCTGTGGTCAGGTCTTAAGGAAGGAGATGGTTAGAAAAGAAGCGTCTCAATACACCAGAATCAGCAGGACAGGGCCCTGAAGGAAGAAAAGGAATCTCATTTAAAGGGACCTCTTGAGGTAGGCATAAGAGAGCAAGAAGGATTGCTGTCAGGGACAAAAGAGAGCCATGAAAAATCTCCCGCCCAGAGGAAAATACCTGGCTTCCACGACCATAAACTCGGAACTGTAACAATTACAGGGCCAAATAGTTTCTCAACTCATCCAGGGAGAGAGCAGCAGTAGGGTGTGGCAGGTCTCTTCAATCTGTGAGATCTGGCATGTTAAAGGGGCCGGGAGATTTTCTTCCTTGGTCTAGGCTTGCCAGCTCCATTCTTAGAGAGGACTGGGCCCTTGCTAAGCCAGAGGCTTGACACACTAGACAGACTCAGTGATGGGGATGCCATGTGCTGCTTGCCTGCAACTGTGGAAACTAAAGAGCAGTGTCTGACTTTCCAGACACCCAGGCATGTAGCTTGGGGAAGTGAAGTCTGCCACCAACCCCAAGGAACCTGAAAGTGTTCTCTAATAAAACAATGGGCCTGACATCTTAAACACAGGAACCTCGTGAAGGCAAGCTTACCCCAAATTGACCTCTGACCTATAGAACTCTGCTATCACATGGCTATTGTGCTGTAAAGCTTGTCTTAGTTTGCTAGTCAGTGACGGGAAAATGGAGTACCAGCTATGGCGTGCCCTCACAGAATTACAGAAACAGCTTCAGCCTGTGTACCCTCTTGCCAGGGGCTCTCAGGAGCCACCAGGTGCCTACTTCTTGGGTTCTTCCTAGTTCTCCCAGGGGTTCTTTAAAACTGGCGTTTCTGAGGCTCAGTTTCTGCAGAGGTAGAAGAGGTGTTAGGGTGGCCCAAGTGAGGTTCTGGAGAGAGGTAAGTGAAGTAAGGAAGACAAGAGATGCCCTGACAAGGCATCTCTCAGTCACATCAGTTTGCAAAAGTGTCAGTCTTTCCTGAAACAAGGCAGACTGGAGATAATTGAATGAAAATGCCTCTGGCTAAAAGCTAAACCCACCTCTCTATCAACGCGTTTCTTCACCGCCAAACAATTATTTGCACTTGGTCACCCCTGTGAACTCATTGTGAGGTGAGGAGCTGTGTTCTGTTCATCTCTAAACTCTGGGAGAAGGCGCTCAGTAGCTGTCTTAGGCATTTACCTGAAAGAGAAACATTTGCAAATGAAAGGATTTACGGCTTGCTGAGATTAACTGAAGATCCTCTCCAAAGTCGAAAAGCAGCAGAGAGAGCTATTGGTTCTGAAAGATGTGAAGAGCTAGAGAATCTACCAAGGAGAAAATGTGTTTTCAGGATCAGAAAGCAATTTTGATGAAGCAGGAGGTGTTAGCGAGCGTTTTCAGCGAAGGAGATGAAGAACTGAACGAAACCAAGAATGAGACACCTTAGAATTCGCCTTAGAACAAACGAGGCAGGAGAGGATGCCGCTGATAGTTCAGCGGGCTTCTCCAAGCGTGTTTTCTCTAGATTGCTAAGGGCAGAGCCTCTCCTTCAAGAGAGACTGGTTTATACACACAGGCATAGCCAGGGGGATTTGTCTACTGTAAAACAGCCAAACTAATATTAAGAGAAGAAAATCCACTCACAGCTGAAATATAAATGGACCAAAGATAGGAACCTGCAGCAGTGCACGCAAGTCCTCGCTGCCTACAGGGAACCGGGCTCGTGCTCTCTGCCTGGGGTAAGCAGTGAAGGAAGAGGACAGGGAAGCGATTGCAGAAACTCAAACCATGTGCAGAGTCCACACAGCATGCATATGTGAGGGCAGTTTCAATATTCCCAATTAGGGAAACTGAGGCTCACAAGGTCAGCCACCTGTCAAAAGCAACAGAGGCTGGGAATAGAGCCGGTGAAGCGCATTCTTGGCTACTTAGTGAGCTAAGCTAGCCTTGGACAAAACCATAACAAAACAAAAAGCACAATAATAATGCTGTTATTGTACATTAGTGATAATAACTAGCACTTTGAGTCTAATGGAGTCTTAATACAAAAAGGCTATTTTGTATTAAATTTACAATTTAGCTGTCTTGTCACTTGCAGGGTGATTGTTTTTCCTTTATAAATGAACGTTTCTTGATTTTATTATCTTCTCTATTGTTTTCAATATTGGAATCAGTGACTTACTTTAGTATCATATATTTGCTTAATTCTCCAAGACAAGAAAGAATCATATTCTTGGTAATTACAGTGCAATGAATTTCCAGCCAGTTTATAGTGACCCATTGATTTTCCTTTGAAAGCTGGGATTACTGTTCGCCAGAGGTCCTTCTCGGTTTTATCCTGCTCTACCATAGGACTCCTGTCCTGGTATGTTTTTGTTTGGTGTTTCCTTCGATATCTTCTTTAGGAGGAATGTCAGTATCTGTGACCCCCAGCTTCACAGTTCTGGGTGAATTGTTCTTGTTTGGGTGCAGGGCCCTGACTTCCACTCTTTCTCTCAGCGTCTTTAGATATTTTCTTACACATAAATGCTGCAGATGTAAAGTCTGGCTCCTGCCTTATGCAAGTTAATTGTTCTGTCTGAAAGCTAAAATCAATATTGGGCACATCATTCACCAGACTTAAAGTCCATCCAGACAGGGATGTTGGGATTCCACAGAGATACCCTGAAAACCCTCTCTTCTCGACACTTGGTTGAAGCAGTGGTCAGAACTCATTTATTTAAAGACCCCCTTTGAGAGGACAGTACACCTCTAGAGGTAAATCTTGTCTGCTCTGTTCACACTTATAAATGGGAGCAGGTGTCATGAGACTGCAGAATAGATGGAGTGCAAGACAAAAACCACACAATGTTTGATGACATTGAAATATGGTCTGGACCTTAGACGACAACGACTGCATAGAGACAGACCCTGCACCTTCACTCAGGTGTGGGACTGCAGAAAACCAGACCCTCACTGTACCCATCTATGACAATGTGTGGAAATGGGTGCTGTACCTATGCCTAGAAGAGGGACTTAATAGAGACTCATTCTGAACCCCTAACCAAGTCTCTTTCCTTCATGCTTCCTTAATTTAACATATGATTTCAGTTTGGTTAACCAGCCTTGTTTTGTCTTGTTCTCTCCCCACATCTTGTCTTTAAATGAGCCTTTTCTTCTTTCTTTTTTTAAAATTGATTTTTATTGAGCTCTACATTTTCCTCTGCTCCCCTCCCTGCCTCTCCCCTCCCTTCAACCTTCCCCCAAGATCCCAGTGCTCCCATTTACTCAGGATCTTGTCTTTTTTTACATCTCATGTAGATTAGCTCTATGTAAGTCTCTCCTAGTGTTCTCATTGTTGTCCAAGTTCTCTGGGATTGTGGTTTGTGGGATGGTTTTCTTTGCTTTATGTTTAAAAACCACCTATGAGTGAGTATGTGTGATAATTGTCTTTCTGTGTCTGGGTTACCTCACTCAAAATGATGTTTTCTAGCTCCATTCATTTTCTTGCAAATTTCAAGATGTCATTATTTTTTTCTGCTGTGTAGTACTCCATTGTGCAAATGTACCACATTTTCCTCATCCATTCTTTGGTTGAAGGGCATTTAGGTTGTAGAAACAGATCTTGAGAGCAAGAACTGGAATTCTGGCCTCTAAGACCATGGGTCTCTGCAATCTGAAAATGAGTTGGGACCATTCCCACCATCCCACCCCAAGGCCCAAACCAACAGAAGTCCTTCCACGGCTCTGTCAGAACTCTGGTAGAGCCAGACCTCTTCTATAAGATCTCCAACCTGTCTGGTTCAAGAAATGCTAGAACATGAGAAGAATGGAGGGTGGACGGAAACAAACCTCAAACTTTGTTTTTCACTTGAGATGAGATAAAGAGGCAGGGGAAATTTAGGGAGACATGAAAAGAAAAAAAAAAACCCTCACCTAGGTATCTAGTTAAAGACTCTTAGTAGCAAGAACTTTATGACAGAAACTGACCTGACACCTCCTCCCTGAGGACCTGAAAATATCGTACAAGCTCCTGAAGGAGCGTGGAGCCAACAGTTTTACCCAGCTATGGCAATTACAAACCATAAGTATGACCAGCATGTCATAATAACCCTAAGGGTGCAGTAGTGGCATGTATACCTTAGCGGCGACCACTCTAATATGCCTGCATAAGCCCTAGCTACATTCTGTACATTTGTCCTTATGTTGACAGATAAATGTGGTCCTCACTAAGGAAATTTCTCTTCACAACTGGCAAAGATGATTACACAATCAATTCAAATGCAGTGATGTGGAGCCTAGTCTCAATAGATAAATCTATTAAACAACAGCTGCACCTACAGCTCATAGAACAGTGTGGAAGAGGAGGCAGAAAGATTACAAGCTCAGAGGATCAGGGAGTTTGCTATGAGACTGTGTATCCTAGTAATAACAGAGGCCACACCCATAAAATCTCATTAACATATTGGTCTAAACTTAAGATGAGCAAGGATAACAACAACAATAAAAGATATGCTGAAGTGTAAGGGAGAAAGACCACAAGGCCTCAATCATACATAAAGAATTACATATTATTCCCCACTTTCTCTTCTGTCAAGTTTACTGCATCTGATTTTATATTGAGGCATTTGATCCACTTGGACCTGAATTTTGTGCAGGGTGATAAATATGAATCTATTTACATTCTTCTACATAAAGACATCCAATTTGGCCAGTACCACTTGTTAAAGATGCTATGTTTTCCAGTGTGTATTTCTGATTTCTTTTTTAAAAATCAGGTGTCTATATTTGTTTGTGTTTATTTCTGGATTATGTATATTATTGTGTTTTCTTTGAATTTTTTTTGACGGTGATGGAGCTAAGTACAGAGAGATATTTCATTTTATGGGCCGCTAAGCTAAACCAACCTATATATTTTAAAGTATCTTGATTCCAAAATTTTTGTCTAAGGATTTGTTGCTTTGAAAAGGAGTTTCTGCTTTTGTTTCCACAGAAGATGAGAACCTGTGGATTAATCCAGAATAATGTTGTTTGATGGACCAAGACCTACCCAAAAGGTCACCATGAACACCCCCCAAAATATTTTGCCCAACAAAAAGCAGGACGCAGTTTGGAGAGAACAACACCCATATTCCCAAATATTGTTTATAAATGTTTCTTTACATCTAAAGGGGGATATGCTACAGGTATGAATACTCTGCACTGGTATGGATCTTGGTTTATTGATGCAAATTTAAGGTCAGTTTTGTTATAGGTATATTTCTGCTCTCGATTAAGGTATTTTGTTTGTGCAGCTCATTTTAAAATGTAATGTATAATTAAGAAATATAGGTTAATAGATAATCATCTAAAATAGTGAAGCACACAAGGAGGTCCCTAAAAGATTAATGGAACTCTCCAGTGTGCTGAGGGTGGTAGTGGAGAGCTGTCTCTGTCCCCTTGCTGCTGATACTCACTCTCTAGTCGCTTTTTACTTTAATGAAGCCTCACACTACCATAGAGGAGGAGGGGCAGATGGCGCTGAAGCTCATGCTCCTCTTCCAGAGTTCCCCATAGAGGCTCTGATGTCACCATACAGCTTACTCACATCATCAGTTGCCTGTTGGAATCTATTTTAAAATATAGATGTTGCTCTCGCTTAGGTATGGCAAAGCCAATATGAAGACATGATTGTCAAGAAAGAGCTTGGTATCCTTCATTCATCATGAAGTTCTAGAGAAGGAAAGCTTTACCACTGAGGCCGGGATGGGGGAAATGCTGGCAAGAGTTTTTATGAGTAGGGGTTAGGCATGTTTAAAGTTAGCTGGTTTAGATGTCTGTTGGCAGTCTTTAAGGCTAGGGGCCATCCTCGGATTTCTTCCATCTGAGCCTTGGATGATTAGTGTGTGGTAGGGTTCTGGCATGTGAGCACCTGCTAAGCGAGGAGGTTAGGAAAAAGTCGATTGGCGGATTTATATTTGCAAGCTCTGGCTGCATTGTTTATGGAAAGTATTGGCTTACCCTAGGAGAGCCAGCCCTTCCACAATCAGCCAGACCCCAGATATCAAAGCAGCAGAATACAGAAAATAAAAGACAAGGCTAATACAGCCCCCTCGCAGCATTCCTCACCAGCTGTGGACAAAACCTTCATGTCTTGATTTTTCTCAGCATGCAATTTAAAATACCTAAACAACGTTGCAACCAAATGCCTCCCTGTGTAGTAGAGGAAAACAATTAAAAGCAGTACTTTTTAGACCTAAAAAAAAAAAAAAAAACCAAACCAAACCAAACCAAACCAAACAAAACAAAAAAAACCAGAAAAAAACCCAAAGCCAGTTAAAAGCAAATTATAGATCAGATAAGCAGGAGGTTGAAATCTGAATTCTGTGTGCTCTGGGCAAGTGACTGTTCCTCTAAGCTCAGCCTTATCATCCTAGAAGGAGGAAACTAAGATTACCCAGTGTGTGAACCTGACATTGTTACTGGCGCTTTGAGGGTCAAACTTGGGCTCTGGCAGCCCTAACAAAGTAGGATTCAGTTGTCAGTTAGAGAGACAGCTGACCGTGAAGAGGAGAGAAAGGAGATTTATCCAGTGTGGCCACGTGGAGAAGAGGAACACATCAAACCAATACTACTGTTTATGAATGAAAATATAAAGCTTTAAAAATTAAACTTACAACCATCAATATTTACTTTTAATACAAATAGGGAGAAGATAATAGTTTTCTTTCTGAGTCTACAAATGGAAAAGCTTTCTTTTCGGGACAAAGGTCTCTTATTCCATTATTGTTCTGTATTTATAATGTGTGTGTGTGTGTGTGTGTGGTGTGTGGAGCTTTCTCCCATTTGTTTTGTCTCTTCTTGAACGTTTTGTAAATGTTATAATCTATTATCCATCATGTGTACCTCAGACATGTATTATGCAGACAGATCTACTATTTAAGTTGAAGATACATATAGAAAGAGTCGATTTAATTTGTATAGCTGGGGAGCAGTATACTTTACTTGTTTTGCATAAACCTTCTGTGAGAGAGAATGAATATGGGTTGGGAAGTAGGAAGCACCTCCAGCTTCTTCAGAGTTTGATACCCTTGGAACAGAGGGCCTGAACCTGAAGCATTTTGAATGCATGGATCTCTCTCTAAGCTCCAAAAGTGTTAAAGTTATCCTCTTCCTAAACTCTAGAAGTGCTAAGTTTACCAAAGGATTTTAATCAAGCTGAGCAGAAAAACTCTAAATGCATAGAACAAAATACAAACACACTTTAGAATTTAAATCCTTTGTTTCTCTGAGTCCAGGTTATAGAATGTTACAGAACAGAGCTTTTCTGAGTATTTCTATGAAACATGGGCAAGAAAACAGAGGAATTTCTAGGTAACAATAGTATTTAGTTCCCTTATACTTTAAGTGCTCATATCAAAGCTGGTGGGTGAAGCTTTAACTCAGGGTTATAGTGTGTTCTTTTTGTCTTGTAAAAAAATAAAACAGCATTGATACAAATGATTTAATTATCTGTGGTCTTCTCCATTTTGTTTTAGAGTAAAAACAATAATACTTGTCCATATAAGACTATAAGTCCATTTAAACTTTTCTCCTTTTCATTCAGCTGATTTCTGCCATTTAAATTCTTCTGACTTCTTAACTGCACCGTTTTCAAACAATCACACAGATGAACAACAAAAAAAAAAGAAAATAAAAGAAAAAGAAAGAAAGAAAAAAAGAAAAAAAAAGCCCAGACTCTAGTAAGGATTTACGGATCTACTAGCCTAGACATGACATGCCATCTTTTGTAATGAATGTAGGAATATAATCAAGTATGATAATTAATGACTAATATCCAATAGAGACTCAAAGAAATTCAGAATACAGGGCTAGAAATAAACAAGGCTTAAGTGATACAATCCACAGTCCAATGACTCTTCATGAAGCTTGTAGAAATCATGGTAAGGTATCTTTGATTTCACCATCATCAAACTCATTAAGGCCAGAGAATGATGAATGATAGCTAGTTATCATAAGCTGCACATTCAGATTCCTTAGAAGCACATGATGAGGTGTCTGGACTGTGTATATGTATATGCACATGTGTGTGCATGTGTGCTGATTATGCCTACACATGTTAAGATGATCTTCCTGTGTATACTACATGAAAGCATGACATAGTTTTGGTATGGCTATCTTATCTTTTCCAGTAGCTGATTTATTAAGAGACCAATTATAACTTGCCAGGGTAGCTCCCAAAATTCACCTTGTTAGGTGCTTTCTTTCTTGTTTACAAATTTAGAATGTATTAGTCTCTGTTTAAAGTGAAGGCTCTGAGAGCAAAGGGAACAATTTAAGGTTTAGTCTATCAACTGACCAGTAAGGGAAATCCTAGATTTATTTGGCACTGTGGTGGCTTGAGATGGGCTCCCATAGGCTCATATTTTTTGCATACTTAGTTCCCAGTGGGTGAATTGCTTTGAAGGATTAGGGGTATGGCCTTGTTGGAGTAGGTGCGATTTTGTCAATGGGGATGGCCTTTGATGTTTCAAAAGTTCATTCCAGAGCCAGTCTCTAGCTCTTTGTCTCTGCCTCCTGCCTGCAAATCAGGATACAAAGCTCTCAACAATTTCTCCAGCACTCTAACTGCTACCTGCTGCCATCTCTTTCATGCTGATCATGGACTAACTCTCTGAAACTGTAAGCCATTCCCCAGATGCTCTCCTTTATGAGTAACCTTGGTCATGGTGTCTCTTCAGCCAGTCACAGTAAAATGTGTACAATGACCAGAGCACCTTGTAGTTCCTGAGCAAAGTCTTCCTTATCTTAGCAGTCACTTGATATTTCAAAGTTGGACTTGATTATCTACAGATTTCTTGTCGTGTGATCAAAGATGAAAATGCAACTGTATTAAAAAATTGGTTGCAACTATTTCTAGAGAAATTTTGATTTCCCTTGTGTTCTGCAACTTTTTCCTCTGGCTGACACTCATTTACTTACGCGTTAAGATTATGAGCTAGAATTGAATTGATAGTGGGTGAGGGATTGCCTGCTGGGAATCATTAATGCCTAGGACGTTGTTGGTGAAAGCCAAGAACTGGTCGGAAAATGAACTGGAGGATGAGTTAGATACTCATTTCTCCTTATAGACTTTTCTTGTTCGATAGCGCTCTTGCCTCACAATGGAAATCCTTCTTTGCCTGTTAGCAGGGAGTTAGGAACGCTGTTTTTAATCCCTCCCACTCGTCAGTAAGTGGGGTTGTAACATTCATGTCTTCCTGATAAGTGATTCACCTCTCTCAAGAAGTGAATATTTTCTTTTTTGTCTCAAAGTTTCAGAGAAACATAAGCTGTTTCCAAAAAAAGGGAGGAAAACAGTCCAATTTCTGGAGTTCCTTGCTCAGAATGGAGGGGGCGAAGGAAATAAACAGATGTCTTTGGATAGCTACCACCAAGTATTACACTCCTATGTGCAGAACGCTTAGTATAGCATTCGGCACTGGGTACACTCCACATGTTGACTCTGAAAAACCAAAACTGTTCGTGTGGCAGTCGGCATCACCACAGTATCCTCTTTAATCTTTACAAAGCAACCATGTCCAGTAAAACGTTTATTTGGAGGAGAAAAACAAGGATTATACGATTAAGGCGTTTTTTCTCACGTTGTATTATCAGCCAAGGGTGGTACCGGCTATTTAGTGGGATCTTGGGAAACATTTGCTGGGATTTTCCCATGAGTCAGCTTCTGGATTGGAAGTGCTTTCTTGCTTGGACCTGGCTCAGAGTGCAGCCTGTGCAGGCGACCATTTTAGTATCAGGGTAACTCCTTGATGGGGCAGCTGAGATCACACTTACTGAATCTAAGAAAAGAAATTCATTAGCAACGGAGCAGGAGAAAACTCCTGACCCAGAAGAGATGATGCTGTTAAGGGATTAACAGGGCCGTGCGTGGAATTATGCACAGCTAAATAATTGGTGACACCTAACAGAGGGCTTTCGCCAAGGGGGGAAATGATGCTATTTGTTGTTCATATAATTAGATTTTTTTCCCACCTCAAGTGAAAAGTAAATTGAGCACAAAATGCACGCAGACCTGTAGTGGCTGCTCAGATATGATTTGGGTCTTTAATTACAGGTCTCATCAGATATAGGACTTCAGACTCGCCAGGCTATGCTGATTGGAATTCAGCAGCGTTAAAGCCTCCGACATAAGAGATTACTGGTCATCTGGGGTCCCCAGGAAATGCGAATCATTCATCCTGGCACTTCAGGAGGATGTGCAATCAAATCCCACTTGAGGTGCCTTTAAATAATTCCACTGCTCTGCCCTGGACACTTTTGTCAATCAGTGATCAGACCGCTGCTCCTTCCCCATCGCTCTCTGCAGCTTGGCAGCGGAGGAACCTCTGTGGTCAGAGATTTGCTAATGCAGAGGCTCAAAGGCACACATTTCATGTTACCCGTGCCCTCTCATTTCCTGCCTCTCAAGACATTACCTCTCCAAGGATCCATTTCAGTGTTCCTAATAATTATCTTTCTCTTGAGACGGCGACAGGGAGAGAGATTTCAGTGTGACTGGCCTCTCATTTTCCAAAATATGGTCTTCTATTGCCTTGCCTGAGTGTTCGGTAAAATCACATCTTCCCTCTGCTATACAACACCGTGACCCAAACTAAAAGGAGGGAAAGAGTAGGAGAGCAGTTTTCTACTAGGGAGAATGAAGTAGAGAAAAGAACACTTCATGCTTCTTTGCAAGGTTGGCTTAATAAGGACAAAGCAGGTGCAGCATTTCCTGTAACTTCTGAGCAGAATCCGTTTTCTGATAGAGCAGAGTAACCCCCCCCCTTGTGTTGGTCTCCTAAAGTAGAATCCAAGAGTAAATTCTGTTCCTGTATGTTCTCACAGTTCTTGAGTTTATTTCAGCTCATGAATATGTGTTCTTATTCTAGTGTAGGCTGCCTTGAGCATTTTAAGGAAGTAGGGACATACAAAATATGCCTTTAAAATGGATAAATCTGTCAGACTAACTTATTAAGATTTGAAGACTAAAACATATACATATATATGGCAGTGTAAACCCATGCTTACACGCATCATACACATATGCACATACAATGAAATTAAAAATAAACAACCCTTCAAAAGTGCTTCACTTTGAATAATGTGTATGTACCTGAATAGTGAGCTAAAATGAAGGATTTGCAGGTCTCTGATTGCATGGGAAAAGATCTAACATTGTGTGTGTGTGTGTGTGTGTGTGTGTGTGTGTGTGTGTGTGGTTTAGCTGTGTTTAGGGAGAGATAGTTGTGATTCAGAGGATTTGGGATGGGATGTGGCTTGGGGGTGTTTGTGCAGAGGAGCACTGATCTCAGAGCTGGTGAAAGCAGCCCTGAAGCGCCTAGCTTCAAGGACCTAGCAGCAGGCTGGCTGGGTGAGGGGTGAGGCTTCCCGAGTCTTCCCTTTTCAAAGTTGCATGCTAACTTTTAGTGATAGAGTTCTTCGCTAAAGGTAACACAGAAACTATCAAAACATTAAACATTCTGTCAAATTGCAAAAGTTTAAGCAATCTTACAGAATTCCTATAGATCTGACTCCATTTGTGGACCTAGCTAGTCAGTGACACTTTTGAATTTTTCCTCTGACACCTGTTTTTGACAGGACACCTTCCCCCAACTCTTCTTCAGATCCCATTCTTTCTCCAACCCTGATCCTTTGACCACAAAACCCTTTAAAACAGGTTTTCCTGAAAACAGACATGAGCATGAGTTCATCCCTTATCCACTTGCGCTTTAAGGGTCGACAGACACAGCCAGCTCATCTCACTGGGCTGCGGTAGAGCTCTCATGGTTTCCCATGTTAGGGCAAAGGAGAATCAATTGGTCTAAGTGGGATCCTTTAGGCCAGAACCTTAAAACTCTCCGAGGATACAGATTCTCCCACTGAACAGGAAGGATTTAGGAAAAGCTGACTTTAAGATTGAGATATTTATATCTGATTATCCATCACATCACTTTGTTCTTTACCACTGAATGCAGCAGATAACTATGGAGCACGTACTGTACCTGGCACTCTGCTGGATCTTGGGGTCACAGGGTTCAGAAGATGAAAATATTAACCTTAAGTACCCCCACAGTGAAGGGAGGGAGAGAGAAGAGAAGAGCCAGGCTTATTAGAGTATCATATGAGGCGTCTCAGGAAAGCTGTGTGGGAGAGGAACCAAGAAAGGACATCTAGAGAGGTTTTGAAAAATCTAGCAATGATTCTGAGAATAACTATAACTTGAGCTTTTTTTCTCCATTGCGTTCATCAGAGATTCTCAGAAAAACCTTATTGATTTCATTACCATGTAGTTTAAGCTTGATAGAAAGCTAACTTCGATGAAAATGGAGGTTCTGGAATGTGGTTAGGACTTGCCAATACTGAAACAGGGGTTTTATAATGCCATTTTGGTCTAGTGTGCTCTTACAATATATGAGTCATGAAATTTCCCTGTCCTTAAGACAAAGCCGTAAAAGAGACAGCAAATCTGCCTGGCATATAACTACATTTGTTCAGAAACTTAATTACCACTCAAAATGTGTTCACATTCTCAGGAGACAGAAGGATGGGAAGGGGGAGAAAAGGAAGAAGGAAAGGAGGGAAATGAAGGGAGGAAGAGGAAGGAGAATGAAGGAGGAAGAGAGGAAATAAATCAATGGGCTAGTTCATCAAGAAGGCTTTCTCTAATCTCTCTACCTCAAGCAAATCTTTTTTTTTCATTTAAAAAATTTTTTTTTTCATCCAAAAATTTACACTTCCTCCCCTTCTCCCATTCCCCCACTGCTCCCCCGCTCCCCCTCCTCCCTCCCCCTCCCTGTTTGAGAGAGGGCAGGGAACCCTGCCCTGTGGGAAGTCCAAGGCCCTCACCCCTCCATCCAGGCCTAGGAAGCTTTGCATCCAAATAGACTAGGGTCCCAAAAAGCCAGTACATGCAGTAGAAACAAGTCCTAGTGCCTTTATCAATGGCTTCTCAGTCAGCCCCCATTGTCGGCCTCATTCAGAGAATCCGGTTTGATCGCATGCTCATTCAGTCCTGGTCCAGCTGGATTTGGTGAGCTCCCATTAGAACAGGCACACTGTCTCAGTGGGTGGACCAACCCCTCGCAGTCCAGACTTGCTTGCTCATCTTCTCCCTCCTTCTGCTCTTCAACTGGACTGTGGGAGCTCAGTCTGTTGCTCTGAGAGGGTCTCTGTCTCTATCTCCATCTGTCGCCGGACGAAGATTCTATGATGATATTCGAGATAATCATCAGTGTGATAGTGGGGCAAGGCCAGTTCAGGCACCCTCTACTCTGCTGCCCAAGGACCTAGCTAGCGACATCCCCATGGACACCTGGAAAGAGACATGGCTCTAGAGGGGATCTCAAGCAAATCTTAAAGAATTCACCTTCAGTTTGGCTGATTGTGATATCTTGGTTAAAGCTACACTGTATTACAGTCAGGTGAAATGGAGACCCAACTCCTCTGAGCAGTTGGCCACATTTCAGAAGGAATGAGGAGATGAACACATCATAGAGATTTAGCTGGAGAAAGTCATATTTAGCTAATATTTCTAATATTCTTTATGTTATTTCTGTCTGGGAGTCTCCAATATGATCCAATATGAATCTAAGAAATCGGGGGAATCCTTTGTAAGGTAACTAAAGATTTTGTATTTGTCACTTAAAAAAAATCTACGTCTAATTGAGAATATTTCTGAACTGAAAAGACTTTATAGAGTAATCACAAATAGAGTTTTTTTTTTTTTTTCAGGTTTCATCTTGGAGTGTGACAGCAGTGTGGATGGATAACCTAAACATCCTTGAGAGGCAATAAATTGGTGACTACATTCACAATGTGACAGGAGCCTCCTTGGCAGTCCTATTGTGGGGATCCCTTTATGTGAGAACAGGGAAAGGAAGGCGTCCATTTCTATAATTAATATTGATTGGATCGCCTATGGTGTTTCAGACTCTATGCTTAAACTACTGTAGTACAGGGTTGTCTAACTCACACTCCATGTTGAGATAATTTCAACCTAGGGAAACAGAAGTGGAAACAGGTTAAATATATTGTCTTAAGTATTCTAGCAAGTGTGGGGAAATAAGAGTGTAAGGGAATCGAGAAAGTACGAATTGCGTCTGAGATTGTAAAAGAGGGCGAAGGCTAAAGGTAGAAGAAGCATCAGGCCCAGGTATAGAGGGCCCAAAGACCCTGCGAAGGAATATTACCATGTTCATGAAGGTTGCTCCACCAGAGCTGGGGGTAGAGATAACTGATGCCAGCTCTGGGGCCACTGTGAAGAGCTTGGCGTCATCTCTGTGTAACCAGTGCAGTTGTTCCTTTAAATCCTGTCAGGTCATTGATCGGGAAGTCCTCATTAGGGGCTTTTGGGAAGTGGCTGATGTCACCAAGGCCCTCTAAGCCTGCCCTGTTTCTCTCTGGAAATTGGGAAGACTTCATAGCTGTTTGTCACATTCAGTTCCAAGTAATCAGAAACTCATTAGAAAGTCTCATATTCTGTGAGACAAAAAGCTAATTTCTTTATTGAGGAAGGATGTCTTCACCAGAGCTAAAACCTGAACTGGCTGGGGAGGAGACACGGGGTGGGCCAAGCCTCTGGGCCAGTCCCTCGTTTGCTTCCCCCTGGATTCAATACAGCCCGTTCTAATTTTAATCGCATTGTTTGCGTTTGCCTCTTCTGTCCACTGTGCTGTTTGCTTTGAGACTGGGGACAGGGGAGGGGCAGAGAGGAGCAGACACACTTTCATTTTGAAAGTGCTATATTTCTTGTCCATTAATTCCCCTTGTGTAGCAGGACCCACACGTTTAATGTGCTTTGGTGAAGTCTTTGGAGGCTGATGGACCTCAGGCACAGACAGCTCCTTGGTGTGTGTTTTGCATTCTCCAGCCGACATCTGTGAACGCAGCTTCTATGCCAATTTCATAATTCACATATGGAAGCAAAGTCACCTGAAGCCAATGATGGTATGGCTCCAGGGCCCCTCATGTGAAACAGCTCCTCCCTAGGGGCCAGAAGCTCTCGTTGTGTTCATAGCTACTTGCATTTGTGGAAGAATCTGTAAGAGTAAGATTATCGGAATACAATCAGCTAAGAATTAAAGTCCTTTCTCTTTTGATTTTTCCTTCTAAAATATTTCATCTAATGTCTGCTGACCTAGGAATCTCAGTGAAAAATTTGGGAACCTGGCTGAAGAAGAGCTGATGTGGGGATCTATTTAATGACAATGAGTCTTCTCTTCAGGAACACTACAGCTTACCCATGTATGTCCAGTCACCCATACTGCATAAATGACTTGTAGCTAGTTTTACTCTTCTTGGACTATGTGGAACTTGCAATTTGAAAATGGAGACAACTATTACCCGTGCAAGACTGGGTACCACTGGCTCAAGTGTGTAGTTCTTCCTTTGACTTTCCAATTTTAACCAGAAGTCCAGCTGACCACCAAAGAAAAGAGAGGAGTTCCAGCCAGATGGGCTGACTCTTGGGAAGAAGTAAGGAAGGAAAAAAAGTGCACTGGTTGGGGCTCTGGGCTGTAAGGTAGCTGGAGAAGGGGTGCACCAGCTGAGGTTGGGGGCAACAGATTATGATCTTTATGGGCATTCATCGTGTCCCCAAAAAGTCAGTGCTGAGGCTGAGGTAACACATCTGTAATTTTCAGCATCCATTTTTTTGCTTTATCATTCCTTCAAGTTCCTTTACACATGCGCTAAAGTCTAATTTTGTAGGTTCACAAGAATTGCAGGACTCTTCTTTTATCTCTTTGGGTAATTGATCTTCAGTGCATATTTCTTTGCCCTTTGAGTCACTTCCTCTACTCTTTGTCTCAGAGTCTGACCTCCCCACCCCTGAGCTTTTTTCTCCTTATGAGAGAATTCAATGGCAGAGGAGTTAAGCAGAGGAATTTAGGAAAATGCTAAATGCCTGGAAGGAGGAAATTGGAATTTAATGTCTGATTCTTATTTTCTGCTATTATGAATATCCCTGGGTTGCAATTTTTATTCTCTTGGTTAAAGTTCAGAACAATAGCTACCAATAACGGTGGCTTAAGGCTGAGAGATTCTGGAGGAGGGGTGAGGGTTCAACACATTGGTCTTTTCGAAATTCCTTACTGAGCTTTATCTCAGGAGATGCTCACAACCTACCATCACGGGGGAAACGTGATTCTGGCTTTTACGTATGAGGAACATGCGCTAGAGACACATATGCGGAGGGACTATTGGCAAAGTAGTGACAAAGCCAGGATCTCTCACTCTTGCGTTTCATGTCTCTGCCTCTCAAGTGCTGCTGGGATCACAGGAACAATTGGTTCATCAGGCCTGGTTTTATGCAGTATTCCCATTGGAACCTGGGGCTTCGTTCTGGTTAAGCAAGCATTCCACCAACTAAATACATCCTGGGCACTGGGAGTCATTTTATGTGTTGTTTTCCCCTGAACAGTTTTTCAGTATTGATGAGATCGATGAAATCAGAGCAAGTGGAGGAAACAGAGTGAAGTAGGTCAGAGCTAAGTCACTGCTCAGCCTGCCTGCCCCTCAGTGCAGGAAGACCCTGGGGAATTTGGAATGACAAATGTTAGTTTTGGGCTAAGCAAACCTGCTTGGGAAAGTGGCAGGAAGCATCAGCTCCTAGAAAGTAGCCTTCCTGTACTAGGTCAGAAAAATGTAGTGGATTTCAGGGACTTGTGGAAACGCTGAAGAATCTCTCTCTCTCTCTCTCTCTCTCTCTCTCTCTCTCTCTCTCTCTCATTCTCGTGTGTGTGTGTGTGTGTGTGTGTTACAGATGTTATGTCATATACTGAAGTGGATTATTTAATTTACTGATACAGACTCCCAGTGTTGTGATGGTATAAGATGCCACTCTCTCCCCTACCAGCTGGGTCACTGGAAACCAATCCAACATTACGTGTGTTGCTGAAGACAGGCGTATCGACATGAAATTGTTGTCTTCACTGTTCCTATCTGTCTGTTGGGCCAAATGAGCTGCCCCAGACAGGGCAGAGCATAGCATCGTTTGGCTATTTTTTGAGACCAATATTTTGCGGTGTAACACAAAAGAAATGGTGGCTTTCTTATATCCGAATTATCCCAGCTACTTGCTTCTCAACAGACTTGTCTAGGTAATATTCCCACAATGAAAGAACATCTCACTCAGGGAAATATGTGAGTTCTTTCTCGCTGTACACTGTAATTTTTAGAATGCATATGGTCTGAGAAAATTTAACAAATTACTTTGGTTGCTTGACTTATAAATATCTGAAATCAAAAGCTTTATGAAGCTGCATTCTAGTTATTATGCAAACACAAAGTGATTTATTTTATATACTGGATGGAGATAAAAATGACCACCATGCATTTTCAATATTTATGAAAAGTTTTTTCCCATGGGAAATGATATCTCACCAATTTTATATCATTTTAATAATACTTTTGGTTGGCATATATTATAGTGACTTGGCTGGAAGACAACAACAGATGCTTACAAATTTTTTGATTTACTGATTTGGGCAATGAAAGTAAATATGCACATATAGATCTCTCAGAATACAGAGAAAAGTGGTTTAAGACAATTATCCAAATGAATGCTTACAGGACTGGAGGCTTCAAAGGAAGAAGTTTTCATCTCTTGACTGGGAGACAGAGACATGAGAGGAATTCATTCCTGATGTATCTGGTTTGCTTTAGGGAATATCTTTGCATACCATCTCAGTCCATTCCATTGCTGCAACTGAATCCTAGAGATGAGCAATTCATGTGAGAATAAGAGATTTATTTATCTCATGGTTCTGTAAGTATAAGAGTATGATTTTGGCTACAGGTCAGTGTCTAGGAAGAGCTTCCCATTGTGCCATGTCATGAAGGAAGAATCAAAACTATGAGATCTGGCAGGCTAGTTAGAGAGAGCTTACTTTGATAAGAAAGGTCCCCTTATGATAACCCACACTGTGCTACAAATGGATTAAATCATTAATGAGGTCAAAGTTGTCATGATTCAGTCAGCTGTCAAAAGTCTTAGTGGGTCCACCTTGAATTGTTCAGTTTAGAATGCATTCAGTAAGCGGGAAAATTCGTGGACACAAATCTCTGTGTACTGGAAGCATATAAGAGGGGAATATGAGCATCTGAATTTCATTCCCAGGACAGCAAAGAACCATTGAAAGCATAAAATTGGGGCAGAGATCTGAGGTAGAAATGCTATTGTTATATTGTGATCTGAAACTGTTGGGAATAGAGCGCAAGAGTCAAAAGGGCAGAGCTGTTGTGAACTGAGGGTTGGGTAGGAGCTACCACAGACACCGAAAGATACAATTTCAAGAATGGACTGATAAGTAAAATAAGTTCTGAGATTTCAAGTCCATAAACCCACAACTATAGTGATCATGATATTAAAAATCAGAGGTAGAGGGAGAAGCATTCAAGGAATATGGCAGACATGGTGGTGTATGACACTTCAGGGCACCCCAGATATAGAACTGATAACAGTCAAAAGTACAGACACCACCAAAATCTAACTTGGTGAACCAGTGAATTTTATTGAGGTTTCTTACAGGAATATAGGTGAGGGGTTACCCGAGCTGAAATGGCTCTTATAACTTTAATTAATCCATTTATATTAATGTACGCCCTATCTCTTTCATCTCGTACCTCCTGTTTTCTGTCACTCTCTCCTGGCATCGCCCATGTGCTTAGATTCCTCCTCCTCTTCCTGTCTCTCTGCACGGAAGTCCTGCCTATACCTCCTGCCTAGCTATCAGCTGTTCAGCTCTTTATTAAACCAATCACATCAATTTAGCTTCACAGTGTGTACAGATATCCCACAACACAGCTTGACTGGTGTCATCCTTGTTCATGGGTGGCTTGGCTGATCTCTGCTTCTTCCTGGGTACTCAAATTCTTCTGAGAAGCTCAGCTTCCTGACGGTCTGTCTCAACAATCTTTAGTGATTAGAGACTCTCAGGGAGGGTGGAGCAGAGTGAACCTGGTCAGTTTTAGAGACTTCCGATTGTTATTTTTATTTGTTGACTTCCTGTCTTAAGGAGCTTCCTGCAGGGTGCAGTTCACCTCCCCTTAGAACCTGGGCTGCTTCCCTCCCTGTAAACAGACTGAATGCCCCACTATTTGACTTCTCTGTCATATCCTTTGTCACAGGTAGTTTCTCTCCAGGATGGAAGGGTCTAACATAGAGAAAACTGTTACACAGCACTTGGAAGCATCCATTTGTGCTCATACGTGGGATGTATGATTTGCTTCGCATTGATCTGCTTGCAGGTTGTGCAGTGTGCTCCAGGTTTCCAGCTGTGAAGCGCTACTAACTCTTTGGTGGGTTTCTGGTGATACAGTTGTCGTTGAGTTATTTCTGCTCCTCTAACCCTTCATCTATATTCCTGTAAGTAGCCTCATGGTGAAAAAGGTTAGAAATTTGGCTATTGATTTCATAATCATTTGGAGGTGTTTTCGGTGTGGTGTAAATGCCCTTGTTGTTAAGTGCTAGGGTCAAGTGTAGAGGCTTTCGTATTGTCTACCCTCTCCAGGCCATGGTAGGTAGGTCCCTTCCTTGTACCTTAATTTCCTCTTCTTTAGAGTCAGCAGACTGGCGAGCATACCCAAGGAAAATTTGTATCTATTTTATAACGTTGAGTGCAATTGCAAGGAGAGAGCTGATGGCCAGTTTGTGAGAGGAGAGGGATTGCCAAGGAGATAAAAACCATTCTTTGAAAATGCATGCTCAGAGGAACTCAGAGGGGACCTGGGAAAGATTAAGCTGGCAGAGGAGATGGGGGAGGGATGAGCTTAACCATCAGTGAAGACCTGCCCAATATCACTCAGGAGTTACCAGAGCATGAGGTCATCAGTAATACCGAATGGCACCAGAGGAGGCCAAGTGCTGGAGAAAAGTGCTCATCAACATGGATAATGTTCTGTTCGTAGGTGATCCTTAGAAAAGCAGTCTAGAATAAACAGAAATCAGATGAATAAATGGGTAGGAGATGAGGTCTATCTCTGCTAATATGTATTTGCCACTTGACATTGAGACAGTCAACCCTCATGACTACATGAGGACCGGGAGTTCTTTCTTGGTCTTTTGTCTCGCATGCTAATACTCCCCTTACTCAGATGAGATGGTCCAGAAGAGGCAGGAGGAACAACAAAGCAGAGTACACTTTGAAAAGAGACTTGAAGTACAATACCATTTATTTCACACATATTGACATATTGGTACTTACATAATCACCCCATTTATTTCTCCAAGGAAATAGCCAGACTAGTGGATTTGTAGGAGTTCAAGAAGTCATGGGTTCAGGGCACTGTAATGGACAGTTCTTTATTCCGATTCTCCTCCTGATGTTGTTTCTACATTGTGAGAGCCTTCATGTTCTGGGCAGCACTCATGTATTCCTTGACTCCCGCTCTCCTTCATCTTATCCGTTCTGCCATTCAGTAAGGATGTGAATGCCTTGCCCTCAGAGTTTGTATGGGGTAGCAGTGGTGAGGTCACCTGTATTTCTAAGCAGTGCTGCACTCTGGTCTCTACGAACCTTCTGGTTCTTATAGAATACTTCATTTATTCAACCACTTCTTAGTGGGCCCTGAGAGCAAGATGTCACGTGTCTTAGCCACACTGCAGTCTGAGGAAGACAAGTTCTAGTTTTCAAAATTGCTGAAAAGAAGACTAAACAGTTTTATTGGGCTTGCTTGTAGTACAGTTTTAATAGCATGTGTCAATGAATAAAACTTAAGCAGCCCATGTATTTGTATTCTGCCCATGATGCTTTATGGAATATTTGGTGGTGTATGATCTGAGAACCAAGCTTTGCCTTCAAGTGAGGAGAAATTTGAATTTCTGTTGAAGATGTCTTTACCATCCCTACCCTGAATAAATGCAAAGGGGGAAATTATTTTGGTCACGGTAAAATGCCTACTGTTAGCAATTCCCTTGTGATAATAAGTTACCATTCTCATAAGACTTCTTAAGATTCTACGCATGTTTGTAATCTTACTGGGACAACTTAAAACACGTCCATTTTGCAGAACAAGCAAACGGAAAGCAAACTGGCTAATTTCAAATGCAGGTATTGTCAATGTATTCCCATGTATTCTTGATAGGTTGAAAGGTGCTGAAACGCTAAGTAGGATTGGATGAGCCTTCATGGGGGCTCCCTGTGGTAGACGGCTGCTGCTCATTACGTTATAGCCTTTATGCTTGTCAGATGCGTTCATGGGACAGATGACACTAAAGTGTGTGGTGAAAAGACGAGAAGATGTGTCCTAGGGGTTTAAAGTTCCATTCCACCATGAAGTGATCATACATGTAACCTTGGGTGGCTCGCTCCTCCTCTTTACATACTCAACTTCTTTAATTGTTGGCTAGATTATCTCCACATGATCGTCTAGTTCTGTTTCTCTAAGCGTTTTTTTTTTTTTTTTTTGCTGCTAAAAAATGAAGGCCAATCCTAGCACCAAACAAAATAACGCATGATTTTATGCAAGCTAGTTTCTCTAAAAGAGTTTGAGGCAAGAGATTCAGACCCCATCACCTTGACACTAGTGTGTTTGAGCTGACTGCCTGGTTCCTCTTTTAGCCCCGGGCTGTACTCCCAGACAGTGCCTCCAGGCGGAATACTCTCCCCTCAATGGTTTTGAACATGCTCCTGCATTTGTAATCAACCCTTTGAAGCACTGGTTTTCATTAAATGAATGTAATTTAAGTGGCTTGAACACTTCCATTTTTCTGTGTATCCACTGATCCGAAAGATAGCCCTATTCGGGTTATTTCAATTCATGCGTACCTACTAATTGCTCCTTCTGTTTTTACAGTACTCCTCACCATGCCAAAGAACATTGGGGTAAGAGGATTGCATTTGTCAAGGTGCTCGAGAGAAATAGGCACAACAGAATTTATACAGGTGCACGAGAGAGAGAGTTATGGGAATCAGCAGACATGGTATATTAGTTACTTTCTTTTTGTGCTGATAAAATACCTGACAAACCTAACCTAAGGAATGTTCTGGCCTCCTTTCCGTTGCTGTGATAAAGCTTTCTGACCAAAAGCAACTTAAGCGCAAAAACATTTATTTGGCTTATACATCCAGGTCACTCCATCATTTAGAGAAGCCAGGGCAGGGACTCAAGCAAGACCATGGAGCAGAAACAACAGAGGCACACCCTTTACTGGCTCGCTCTAGCTCTTGATCAGCTGACTTTCTTACATAGCCTGGGACTACCTGTCAAGGGGAAGGGAAATATATTACCTTCAGAAGGCTGGAACATCCTATATCAGTTAACAGCCCACATAATCCTTCACAGACTTGACCTCAGAACACCGTGATAAAGATATTCGACTTTTGCAGGTGATTCTAGATTGTGTCAAGTTGATAGTTAACGATAATTAGGATAAGGAGAGGTGTATTATCTCGCTATTTGTTTCTGTGATAAAACAGTGACAGAAAGCAATTTTGGAGCCGAAATGGTTTATTTGGCTTATAGGTTACAGTCCATCATCAATGGAGTCCATCATGAATGGAGTCTATCATGAATGGAGTTCATCATCAATGGAGGAACAAACCTGTGGGCAGAAACTGAACCAGAAATCACAACATGAAATGTTTTCCATGGCTTTCTCAGCTTACTTTTTTAAACAACCCAGGACCACTTTCTTGGGGAGGTACTACCCAAAGTGGGCTGGGCCATCCCACATCAATCATTAATTAAGATAATGTCCCACAAGCCAATTTAGTAGATCCCACTCCTCAGCTGAGATTCCCTCTTCTTAGTTGACTCTAGTTTGTGTGAAGTTGACAGAAATGAACCAGTACAAAGGGAGCCTTATTTTGTTCACAGTCCAGGGAGAGACAGTCAGCCTATCATGGGGGCCTGAAGCAGGTGATTGGATTTTATTTCCTACCAGGAAGTAGAGAGTAGGCAGAAAAGCGGGGTACGGATGTAGAACCTCAAGGTTCACTCCCAGTAACTCACTTCCTGTAGTAAGTCTCCATCCTCTGGAGGTTACACAATGTTCCTAAAACTGGGGGCCAATATTTGAATACATGAGCTTATGGGAGACATTTCATGTTCAGATCAAAGCATTGAGTATGGCAAGGGAGGATCCTGTCGTACTCTGTCTTTAAGCTGAAGAACCAGGAAAACTGTTGATATAATTTAGTCCAATCTGAGGAAATCTGAGATGAGTAAATTCTAGAGATAAAAGGCTCATGAAAAAGGACTCTGAGAGAAGGACGTATAACTATGAACCCAGTATCTATGGGCATCCATGCCTGGAAAATTGGCTTGTATGATTTTACTGTACTCTCTTTCTATTCTAGTTTTATATATTTGTCTTTGTTAAGCCTTAATTTCTCTCAGCTATTAAGAGTTTACTTTCTGTGTCTTGATCCAGAACTTTTAAGGAAAACCAATGTCTCCATACTGTCTTCCAGGTCTGGTACTCATGGCCATTCATTACCTGTAATTTAAGGTCATTTATTACCTGGAGCTCAGGGTTCCTCAATGGTGTGTGTGTGTGTGTGTATGTGTGTGTTTAGAGGCAACAGGGGAAATTTAAATATATCAATATTCTGTGCTTCTGAATTATTATTTTTAAGAAGGAGACACAAAATATTCAAAATATTCTCAAACATTTCTACATTTCAAAAAATAATTAAGATTTATTGCTATAGAGAAGTGTAAATCTGAGAGTGAAATTCTGGCCTCTCATATTCACACTGGTAGAACTTTTAGATCCGCTATAAACCATAGAACTTCTGTCTCAAGTTTTACTAAGAATGGTGATGACTTACACCTAACATCACTTGATGCCCAGACTTCCTGTAATGAGAGCTGACATCTATATCCATCAATTCTAGGCAGCAACAGGCCCTGCGCTGTGTCACTGAGTTCATCTCCAGCTTCTTCGTGTTGGCCAGATTTGGTTAGTGGCAATGATAAAAATCTAGGAAAGGCAATCTTATGAAAGAACTCCCAGGAACCTGCAAAAGTACAACACAGGAAATAAAAAAGTGGAATGAAGGTTTTCCCTTCAATGGCAGCTGAGGGTCAAACCTTTTCTGTGTTTATCTTAGATTCTCAGATGAAAAAGAGTTAACAACTCTCCTTCCTTATAACATTAGTTCAAACATTATGTTTCTTTGTCAAACTAGATATGTCTTTCCTGTCTTTCTGTTTCAGGTCATGCCTCTCTGCTAGACTAGAGAAATATAACTGCTAGTGTTCAGACACTAGTAAAAAATGAAGGACAGTGCTTCTTATTGTGTGTCTACAATAAGATGTCTAATGTCACTTGAATGTGTTTGAAGGCTAGGGAGAGAAAAGAAGCATGAGCAAGGAGCAGAGGTGGCCTACAGGGTGCCTTCATACCATGTACCCTTCAAATAAATGAGCCTAGGCTTTCAGGAAATGTACTATCTGATTCTCTCAGGTATTCATGAGGACAAGGAAGACACTGGAAGGAAAACCAAGCTGACTCTCTTCTAGGTACCACAAACAGACTCCTTGGGAGTTGTAGAGAGTTACAGCTCTCATGCCTAACCAGGAACGTTGCTAGTGGGAGTTCTAACCTGGCTAGACCCAGTGTGGAGCTATGCTAAGGTATAGCTATGCTAAAATTAGCATACAGCTAATATGCTGTTATGTTGCATGCTAAATTCAGACAACTTGGATTGTACTCAATTTTTCCTTTTGATCCGTTCTAAGCCCTAGCCAAATTCATGTAGATTAGAATTGTAAGAAAGCAAAGCCATTCTATTCAATACAAAGAAAACTATCCAAGAGGGAGCTACGGCATACTACACAGATATGTGTACACAAGGTGTTTGAATATGACCAGCTAGAGTAGAAAGGCTTTACTGAACCTTTGTAGCATGCTAAGTCATATCCACAGTCTTTTTCTAAGCCACTTTGACATACTTAGTCTCAAAGATGCTAATCTGAAATCTGTGTGAAATACAGACTTAACCCTTAGGAGCTGGAGCACTTAAGAGTACTGGGCACTCTTCCAGAGGACCCAGTTTTGGTTCCTAGCATCCACACGGTGGCTCACAACCATCTGTAAGTTCAATTCCAAGGGATATGACGCCCTCTTCTGGCCTCTTCAGGCACTGCACACACACACAGTGCTCATGCATACATTCAGGCAAAACACCTGAATGTTTAGGTATGCATTTAAAATAGAAATAAAGGAAAAAGTTTTAAAAAAAAGCAATCCTCTTTAATATAGAAGAAAAATTCAAATACTCCATAACAATTAGAAGAAAATAATTTCTAACATTCATACAAAACCATAGACATGCGAAGAAACAGGAAATTTTTATATAACCAGGAGCATAAGAAATTTAATAAAAATAGACCCTGAAATTGCAGGGAAGAGGAAGAGCATTAGAAGCCTTATCCATAGCTAAGGTGAATTTCTAAAGTTGATCATTGTAACACCTGAGATGAAAAATTTTCTGGCCTTGTGTGTTAAGTAGATAAATAAATATCAGAGAAAAATGATATCAGTGAACCTAAAGTATAACAGGAACTATTCACATAAGCATACACGCATGCACATATACACATACACATACAGAATATTAACTGAGTTTTCTGTCCTGTCCGGATCCCGCAGTCATTAAGTCCCAAAGAAATCACACAGAGGTCTACATTAATTATAAACTCATTGGCCCATTAGCTCAGCTTCTTAGTAACTAATTCTTATAACTTACATTAGCCCATAATTCTTGTCTGAGTTAGCCATGTGGCTTGGCACCTTTTTTGGCGAGGCATTCACATCTTGCTTCCTCCGAGGCTGAGTCATGACTGCAGACTGAGCTTTCCTCTTCCTAGAATTCTCCTGTTCTCATTGATCCACCTATACTTCCTGCCTGGCTACTAGCCAATCAGCATTTTATTTAAAAAGTACAAGAAACAAATCTTTACAGGGTAAAACCATTGCCCCACAGCAAGAGAGGGGGAGGGAAGGAAGGAGAGAGGGAAAGGAGGACACACACACACACGCACACGTGTGCACGCACACACACACACACACACACACACACACACACACACACACAGAGAGAGAGAGAGAGAGAGAGAGAGAGAGAGAGAGAGAGAGAGAGAGA
>NW_026067931.1:7086143-7093084 GCF_014885135.2 Alexandromys fortis
ATTTTGATGGGGATTGCATTGAATCTATAGATTGCTTTTGGTAGAATTGCCATTTTTACTATGTTGATCCTCCCAATCCAAGAGCAGGGGAGATCCTTCCATTTTCTGGTGTCCTCTTCAATTTCTTTCTTCAAAGACTTAAAGTTCTTGTCATATAGATCTTTCACTTCCTTGGTCAGAGTTACCCCAAGATATTTTATGCTCTTTGTGGCTATCGTGAAAGGTGATGCTTCTCTGATTTCCCTCTCTGTTTCCTTATCCTTAGTGTATAGGAAGGCCACTGATTTTTTGGAGTTGATCTTGTATCCTGCCACATTACTAAAGGTGTTTATCAGCTGTAGGAGTTCTTTGGTGGAGTTTTAGGGGTCGCTTATGTATACTATCATATCATCTGCAAATAACGAAAGCTTAACTTCTTCCTTTCCAATACGAATCCCCTTGATCCCCTTATGTTGTCTTATTGGCATTGGAAATTTTTAAATGTTTATTGAGTTGTGAATTTTTATATTTTTACATGTAAGTAAATGGAGGCTTAAAGAAATGGTGATTATTTACTCTTCTGAATTAAGATAATGTGGAGAATTTGATGATCATTTTAATCTCAAAGGTTACCTGGAAAAGTAACTTGAAGTTTGAAATGAAACTAATTAAATTGCTCCTGGTATTATCTGGGTCATTCATTCAGTTTTTTCTAGTCATCCCAATTAGATATCTGTAGAGTGAAGGGAATTATTGATAAATCTGGGGAAACTACCAGTAGTTTCAACCCCCTTGAGTTAAGTTAATAACCCCTTTTAATTTGTGTTTCGAATGTTCCATTAAATTACATAGAATAATGGAAAATTGACTTCAGAATAGGTTTGTAACCTACTATATTTATCCATTATTTCTTATTTATTTCGACTATATTTTCACACACATCATATTGTGTGGCTGTTTATTGCCTACACGACAAATACTAATTGCTCTGAGCTATTTTGATAAGCAATAATTGTTAAAAATAAGCTGCTTGCCTTATTTTGTTCTTTTTCTTATAGGGACAGCTAATCACAATAATTTCTAGTGTTTAATGCTACTCACTTTGGCCAAACATTACATACAGTAACGTGTTTGAGTCCTGTGTTTTTCTTTTCTTCTTTTCCTTTCATTGAAAATAGATTCTTTTCTCACACAATATATCCTGATTATTATTTTCCCTCCCTCTACTTCTCCCACTTCCTCCTTCCCTTCCCTCCCATCCAGATTCATTCTCTGTCTCTCATTAGAAAAAAAAAACAGTCTTCTAAGAGATCATAATAAAATATAATAAGATAAAACAGAAACTAACATATCAAAATTGGGCAAAATAAACCAACAAAAGGGAAAGATCCCAAGAGAAGGCACAAGAATCAGAGACTCACTCGTTTGCACACTCAGGGATCCCTTAAAGACACTAAGCCGGGAAGCTATTATGTATATATGTGGAGAAACTAGTGCAGAAATATGCAGGCCCTATAGATGCTGCTCCAGTCTCTGGGAGCTCATATGAGCTTTGCTCTTGTTCATTTAAAGAGCCTTGTTTTCTTAGTGTCCTCCATCCCTCTGACTCTTACGTTCTTCCCACTTTTTCTTCCACAAAGTTTTCTGAGTTCTGAGGGGAGGGTTTTTGGTGGAGACATTCCATTTAGGCTGAGAGTTCAAGGTCCCTCACCCCATCTCTTTGTTTAATGTCTGGCTGTGGCTCTCTGTGTTTGTTCCCATTTGCTAAGGGCGGAAACTTTTCTGATAATGACTGAACAAGGCATTGATCTTTGAATATAATAGATAATTAGGAATCAATTTATCATTACTGTTTTTTTTTTTTTTTTTTTTTTGGCTATCTACTCTCTGGTTCTTGGTCACCCAAGTAGTATCAGATATAAGTTCCCTCTTGTGGAGTGGTCCATAAATCAAATCAGTTATTGGTTGGTTACTCCCACAAGCTTTGTGCCAGCATGCCCTAGCATGTCTTGCAGACAGGAAGGACACCACTGTGTATCCAAGGTTTTGTGCCTGGGTTGGTGTTTATGTTTCTCTTTTGGTAGTATACAGAGTTACTATCCTGTACCAAAGACTCTGGAATGTAGGGGGTGACAGCTCTATGTAGGTACAACTCAACTTCTCCATGTGTTTTGAGTCATGTTTCAAGTACTATTAGATGTTTTAAAGGACCAGAACCCATTTAGGTCATTGGAGCTCAGTATTTACTGTCTCCTCTTCTTTCCCTACCCTTTCCATTCAGCTTTGTGCCTTCACCCAGGTCAAGTGGATGATCTCCCCACCCTGTTCATGATATGTACTGAGCTAGAGGTCTATGTCCTTGTTATTCAGAACAGAGCAATGGAAGATGAACTTGAATGAGCTGGATTTCAAGCCTCTGGTTACAATAAGTAATAAAAGAAAGCATGGAATTTTTAACATGTACCAAAAGTTCAAACACCTTTCTCAATAGTTTCCATGTATCAGGTACACTATTATTGAGAAAACAGGCCTCAGGAAGTTTAATCCTCAATCTAAGCATATTTCATCGATTATACCCTTGTCTCTAAAATAATTTGTCTCTACGAAAGTAGGTATGTGAGTAGGATAGAGTAAAATTGTGGGAGTCTTAGGAAAAACTATTAAAACCATTTATACGGTAAAGGAAGGTCAATGATGTTAGCAAGTATCAGTTACAATTTTACAACATAAAAGACAAGATGGAAATAATTAAGTTGTGTAGAATCCCCTGAAAAAAGGGTATGGGATTCAAATTTCAGTGTGAATGAGAGTGAACTACGGCTTTTCATCAAATGCCAATTTCTGGTCGTGGCTCCAAACATTCTGAATCAGAAACTGTTAGGATGGGTCACCAACAATGATGTGATATATTCAAATGATATAAAAATAGCAGAAAAACCTCAGGACAAACCAACCAAACCAAGCCACATAGTGAAATAAAGGCCTGCTGAATTAGAATAGTGAAATTAAATTTGCAATGTGTTCATTAGACAGCGGCCTCTGTCAGTTCTGCCAAGTAGTGGGTGAGACCAGGAGACAGAGGCCACATGACCCCTTGGTTCCAGACCTCTGCTGCCCTCTCCTGGCTGAGGGTAGCACTGCTTTAAAGAGCCCTGTGCTCAAGAATTTTAAAGACTAGGATTGAAGGGTGGAAGAAGCAAATGAAAGTGAGAAGCTTAATGTTTGGTGTCTGTAGAATAGTTGTTAATGGAATAAAATGCAAACCAAGTGAATTAAACCTTGGAGCTTTCTTTTTGATGCCATCTAAAAATGCACTCCTGATCATAAATTGGACAGCTAACATGATTTGAAAAGTGAGGGAGAACTGCCTGCTCCAAAACATTTCCACTTCCTTCAACATGGTGGAAATATTAGGAGGAATTTCTGAACAAAAATGTTGAACCTTAGGATATGGAGAAAACACTATAGGATTCAAACGTAAAGATGGGAACTTGCAGTCCCAATTGTCTGAAGGAAAATAAATAAAACAAGATGTGAGATTCCCCTCTATGCTATGAATATATTTTATTATCATTGGTTAATAAAGAAGTTGCTTTGGCCTATGACAGGGCAGAATAGAGCAAGGTGGGAAAACAAAACTGAATGCAGGGAAAAGAAGGTGGAGTTAGGCAGACGCTATGAAGCTGCTGAAGGAGAAAGACCCCGGAACTTTACCAGTGGGCCACAGCCTCGTGGTGATACTCAGATTAATAGAAATGGGTTAATTTAAGATGTAAGAGTTAGGTAGGAATACGCCTAAGTCATTGGCCAAGCAGTGTTGTAATTAATATAGTTTCTTTGCGGTTATTTGGGTCTGGGTGGTCGGTAAGCAAATGAACAGTCTCCATTTCCAAAAAGAAAAAAAAAAGTTTTAGAGTGAACTACTAACATCAATGGGAAACACAGAAAAGATTTTCATACGGAGTCTTCACATAATGCTGTTTTAGCCCTACTTAGAAGGAAGCAGTAATTATAAACACCAGGGTAGGGAACAAATTAGCTATAAGCTCACATCTTCCCCTACAGGACTGCTAAGTGGGTGCTTCCAGGGGACATTAGATCTAGGACAGCTCATATGCACCACTGCATTTGATTTAAAGCCCTTAACTACAGAAAGCAAAAGTCCCAGCCATGGTTTATTGAATTCCCTGTTTTGTTCCTGTCTTCTGTTAAACCAGAAGCTGGAATATTGGGAGAAGTAGAGACACTTGATAGTGAACATGTGAGCCGTCTGAATTGTCTGTCATAAAACTAGCCCTTTCAACCTTTTCATCAGCCATGTCGGTGTGGTTCCCCGAGATTAGACTGAGCAGGTTTTCCTTCCTACGTTCCAGGTAACTACTCTCTTACTGCACCGGGTTTTATTTCCAGCTCCCCCTTCGTCCTGGCTCTACTTCTGAGACAGACTCTCACTAACTGGTCCAGGATAGCATTAAACACATTCGGCAACTGGGTTGGCTTGGAACTTGCAGTCGGCTCTCGGAGTAGCTAGAGTTCTAGGATTGCATGAGCAGGCCTGGTTCAGCAGTTGTTACTTAACAATCAGTTTTCACTGTTAATGTTTCATTTATGAACTGTTTCTATTGTTAAAATAGATTAATAGACACAAGCTTACATGTAAACATTTTTATTACTGGGGAAGGGGTATGTGTGCCTGCCGTGGCACATGTATAGGGGTCCAGAGGCTCCTTTTTGGATCATTTCTCTCCTTCCCACCTTTATATGTGTTCCAAGGACCAGACTCAGGTTGTCAGGCGTGGCCAGCACCTTTACCCTCTGAGCCATCTTGTTGATGTTATATATCCTTTTAAATATTAATAAATTCATAGAGACATAAAAAGAAAAAATATCATTTGATCCTCAACTTCTAGCTTTTTTCAAGAAAACAATTTTAACAGTTTACTTTTAAGAAAAATGTATATTTGATATGTACTATACACACTGAATTATCATGTATGAACTGTCTCACAGTTTCTGTCTTTACATTGACTAACTTGCCTGGGAGATACACACATACATACATGAATTCTTATTTAAACTTATGAAGTATTCGTTGTAATCACACTAACTTCTTGTATCCATTAAGTACTTGAAATGTGGCTAGTTCAGGCAAAGATATGTTGTATGCAAATTCCACTTAAAAAACTTTTTTAGTCTAAGGAGGCATACTGTGAGCAACTTCTAGTAAGTTCTTTTACACTTTTAAAAGTTTCTGTTGGTGACTTAGGAGGTGGAGGAAGCACTTGCCACAGAAGTGTGAGGCCCTCGGTTCAGGTCCTCAGAGCTTAGTACGTACCAGACATTTTAGAGGGTCTCTAATTCCAGAGGTCTCCCAGGATATAGGAGGGAGAAACAGATTGTACCTCTGTTGTACGTCACAGCAAACAAAAGACTCCTCTCAACAAAGTGGAAGGCAAGACTGATAGCTGAACTTGTCTTCTGATTTCCACATGTGAACTATGGTCCACACATGCCTGCACTCACACAAACATATAAACACACATACAAACACACACACACACACTATAGAATAACATTTCTATAAGGTACAGATTTTCACACCTTACTTATCACAACTCTGTACAAAAACAGTTTAACACATGTATGTCTCCACCCTCACACATGTGATCCACACTCGTATTTTTTTCTCTTGAATTTTGTGGGGGCAAATTCCAGACCAGCCTTTTCACTGAGAATGTGACCTGTTCCGTCTAGATTTTATAACATGCTCAGCCCTTTATGTGAAAGTCCTTGTCAGGATATTCACTAGACTTGCAGTGTGTTTAGAGTGTAAACAAGGGAATCGATTTATAATTACAGGAGGGTTCTCAGCTAAGAAATAATGGACTTTCCTATGTATTTGCATTTCCATTGTATTTTTAACTTTTGTGTTTTTCTATATAAAGTATGTGCCATCATACATTATTTATAAGATTTATCTTAAAATTTCTGCCCCCCCCCATATAGTCAGGGTGATACTATTAGCTCAAGCAGTCCTTAAATTACTGACCCTTCTGACACTGTCTCTGGAGTATGGAATTGGAGACCTGGGCCACTACACCCAGCTATTCCCTCAGAGTTTTCAATTTTTGAGTCTTATACATTGTTGACATAAGGAAATTAGTTGATATTTGTATTAGTTGATATTTATATTTATCGTGAACGCAAGAATCACAGCATAATTTTAATCATGGTTTACCTTGGCATATTAAATCCTGGGTGCATTAGTAATACTCAAATGCTTTCAAATTTTCTTATTTTCACCTAGCAAGAGGTACTTTGTCTGAAACAGCATAAAGTGATCCAATCAAAGTAGAATGTGGCAATGCACACCTGTAATACAAGCATGTGATAAGTTGAGGTAAGAGAATCAGAGGTTTAAGGTCACCACAGACTGCAGAGGGAGTTCTATGCCAGTCTGGGACAGGGTTCTTATTTGCCCTGTAGAATAAAGTAGGATAAAGATAGTTTACATGTATCTCTGTCTTAGTTAAGTTACTATGTTTGTGAAGAGACACCATGACCACAGCACCTCTTGTAAAAAAAAAAAAGAAAACATATGATTGGGTTGGCTTACAGTTTTAGAGGTTTGGTACATTATCATCATGATGGGACATGGCAGTATGCAGGCAGACATGTTGCTGGAGAAGAGCCAAGCATTCTACGTCTTGATCAGAAGGCAACAGGAAGTGAACTGAGTGTCACACTGTGCATAGCTTGAGCACAGGAGACCTCAAAGCCCACCCCAGGAACCGGACGCGCACGGCGGGCGACGTAGCTGGCGCAGCGGCCGGGACCGGCGGGTACTGACACAGTGGCAGACAACGCAGGCGACAGGGACCAGGGCAACACCAAGAGCAGATCGCCCCAGGACAATTAAATCAAAGAGGTAGGCCTTTGGTTGGCGAGGTCCCGGGCAAACA
>NW_026067931.1:7099057-7109924 GCF_014885135.2 Alexandromys fortis
AAATACGGCCCAGTGTTTATTTATAAAAAAAAAAAAATAAATAAAAACCAAAAAAAAAAAAAAGCCCACCCCAATAGTGACAAATTTCTTTCAACAAAGCCACCTTTGGGACCATTATCTTTCAAACCACTGCAATCTCATATTATCATGTTATTTTCCATAGCATTGTTAGTTTATAGAAAACTCATAAAATTGTTACAAACAGTCCCCCCATCACCTTTGTGCTTGGAAAGAAGATGATTTATATTTTATGGATATTTCTGAAGGTTTGCCAGGACTTGCCTGTAAAAACCATGTTGACCTTAGTTTTATCAGACAGATTTGTGGCTACTTATTCAAAAGGAATAGCAGAATTTATTCCAAGTCAATTTTAGAATATGCATTTTTATAGAAATTCATTTTGACTAAATTTTTAAAGTTATTCACACCAAAGTATTTAGTCTTTTTGTTTATATTTCTGCTTACTCTGAAGTCCTTTTAATTCATATTAATTTTATTTAATCTTTTCTTTTTCTTTATAAATTTATCTAACTTTAGATTTTGTTCCCATGTAGTCAAATATTGATTTTATTGATTATTTGGATTCGTTGTTTTGGCCTATATTCATTTTCTTTATTAATTTTTCATTTTCTCCTTTGCCATCCTATGCATTGTGGCCTTCAGAATATGGAGGCTATCATTGCCTGACTACAGTGAAGTTCATTTATCTTCTTACTCGACTTGTCATTATTTTAGCCCCTAACAGTTATCCTGGCCACCAGAATAAGCCCGTGTGAGTTTCCCTCAATTGCGTGTCAGGATAATTCTTACATTTGCTTGCCTTTGTTTTCCTCTTATCTTCTACTTTGCATGTGAAGCTAAGAAATACTTGGGAATTCCTTATAACTACCATATACATACATACATATACACGCATACATGCATGTAGAATATATTATAGATACTATGCCATATCACATATATAAAATTCATATACTGTTAATATAGTGCTAAAATTCTTTTTTTTCTAGACACAGGAGGGTGTCCTGTAGGCCAGGGTGACCTGGAGCTCACTATATAATGGAGGATGAACTTGAATTTCTGATTCTTCTGCTCTATCTCCTAAACAATAATATTCTAGTTGTATGACATAATTTTACAGTATTATGCAATACAGGGAATCAAACTCAAAGATTCCTGAATGTTTGACAAGTACTCTACCAAGTGACATATATCACCAGCATCTAAAACTCTTTTTAAATTATTTATTATTATTATTGATACTGTGTGTATAGATATTTTGTCTCCATGTGAAACTGTGTGTCACATGTGTGTCTGGTGCTTACAGAGAACAGAAGAGGGCTTCAAATGCTCAGGAACTTGAGCTATAGATGGTTGTGATCCACTGTGTGTGTGTGCTGGGAATCGAACCTTAGTCCTCCGGAAGAACAGCCAGTGCTTTTAACCACTGAGCCATCTCTCCACCCTCCTAAAATTATTAAAGTGATCACAATTTCTTTCAATTCAAAATGTGTATTTTATTAAGATAATAACTACCAATTGTAGTTTTCCATTTATCTTGGTGGTGGGAGCATTACATAGACATACAAAATTATAACAAACATCTGGAGTTGGGGTTGTACTTTTAAAATCTACTACATCCCTGAATTATGGTTCACTAGCTTATTTTTGTTTTGAGACTGGAGTGTTCAAATATGAATATTGTCACGAATAAGAAAAACAAAAACCCCTTTCTATCCTCTTTATGAAGAAATACCTTGGAAAATGTCAACATATACTCCTTGGGAATGGCAGCTTTTGCTAATTACATTTTCTGAACTTCTAATTCATTTAAAATGATTTTGAGACTTTTTAAAACCAATTTCTATTTCAAGGAAGAGCAAACAAAGACTAAATTTGAGTTTAAAAATATTTTTTTTCCACGTGTGGACATCTCTTTGATGAATATTGACACTATATATAAAACAAAACAAAACAAGACAAAACAAAATAAAACAAAAAACCTCCATGCTGTCCAGTGCGCATCCAGGATTGTGCTGCACGCTCACTCAGGTGGCCCAAGGTACACTGCTGTCCCCAGCACCTACTGCCCACTCCTTTCCCTAGGTCCTTCATGTGTTTGCTAAGAAGCCTCTTCACTTGCTACTTTATTTAGGAGGCCTGAGCCTGGGGCAGATTCTCCTTCAAATATACCTCTCCCCACCTCTCCATATGGAGCTGAGAGTAGCTAAACACTTAGTAACAAGGTCGACTTTCTTGAGGCACCAGTACAACAGAATCCATAGATAAGGTAACATGCATGATAATATAAAAAGTGTTTTCTTTATTATAAGTGTTATGCTTACTTCTTTTTTAATGTGACCATTCTGAAGTGAAACCAGACTTAATTCTCAGAAAAACACCTCTTGGGTATCATCCAGGGACTATAACTAGACCCAAATCCCTTTGAGGTTATGGAAATCTCTAATATTCTCTCTCTTATGAATGGAAGAGGAGGAGGTGGAATAGTAATGATTAGAATGGTGTCATTCATCTTTATGAGCATACTTGAGACCTGGGAATCTCTTGGAGCTCTCACAAATGTGATGAAGAAAATTCTTCTTCATGAGATTTTTGTAATTTGTAAAGAGAATGTCAAATGGATGACATTTAGAAATTAGCATAGGTAAGTAACTAAAATATTAAGTTTATCTTCTGTTACTGTGCTTATGTGTTTGCTCACCTGCATGTGTGTGCATGTGACACCCAAGGAGGTCAGAGTTCCAGAGGGTTGGGGTGTGGGTGGGGAGGGTATGGTTGCTGGGAAGTGGACTCATATTCCCAGTCACTCCCCCACATCTTAGTAGCTTTTTTGCACAAATTTTTCTGAAGATATTGTCTTACTTTGTAGTCGAGACCAATCTTGAAGCTGAGAATCTTCCTGCTTCAGACTCCTGAGGGCTGAGATTAGAAGTACTTAGACTATATCGAGCTACTTTATTAAATCTACAAAAAATACCCTGGGAGACTTCTCAGGCGTTGCTGTGGCATGATTGTTATTCTCATAACAGGTTTCTGTCCTACATTATTGTATGCTTGAGAGAATGTTTAAAACTTTTTAAAATCTAAACCTGAATGGAACAGATGACACATTTGTTCTTAAGGTTCAATGCTTTCTCATGTCTCAGCGTGGTATAGGTCTTCATCCTGATAATCAGTTCCTTCAACACCTACAGTGAGGAAGCCCAGGGGGAAGACATTTCCTTCCTCCACCCATTACAGCAAGCAAACAGCAGCAGAGCTAGGGCCTATCTCCTCTTACCCAAGGGAGTCTCTGGGTTCCTGGGACATGATGACTGAGTTGCTTATTTTTTGAACAGCAAACTGTTTGTGACGTGGAGTAAAAATAGTGAAAGTACAGATTCATTAAAATTAAGAATAAAAAAGCATAGAGCACTCACTGCAGAATGAGAGTGGACTCCAGCAGGCATGCGCCTCAAGAGCTCTGAGGTCTTTTCAGGGCAGATGCACCTCTAGCACATACAAAGCCATGGGTTTCATCCTAGTGTATTTTAGGCTGAGGTCCCGGGCCTTTGCAACCCTAACAATTTAGTAGGTTATTTACATTTAGGCACGCGCACGTGTGTGTGTGTGTGTGTGTGTACCTATAACAATAATAATTCTAACAGAGAATGAATTTGGGAAGAGGGACGTGAAAGGAGTTGGAATTAGGGAGGGAGAGATAGAAGTGTATTTGATGTGTTCATGTATAAAGTTCTCAAAAATATAAAATTATTTTTTAAAGGTAAGTAATAGAAAAAGGAAGAGAAAAGGTATTTATTCATTGTGGCCACAGTGGGAACTTCAAAGCCCAGAAACTCACAAGTCAATCTTTGGGGTACTGACATAGTGTTTAAACACAAGGCAAGAGGCATAGCTGAATAGTCCTGTTCAAGATGTGGTATCATTCATTATTGACCCTTTGTCGTCATGGCTCTGGTCTCTTCTGCAAGGTGGTCATTCTGATAGTAAGAAATGTGTGAAATCTCTTTCTGGAAGACAAGTTCTATCTGGCTGGTACCCCAGGGTCCTAGCTATTGCCGTCCCCATTATGAGCATTCTGAAGAAATTCTATTTCCTTTATGGTTCATTGCCTCAATAATCTGAAGGTCAAATGAAGGGTCATGTGTCTCCCTCTAAAATACCCTCTCTCCTGCCAGGACAGTGCCACAGTTCTATCAGTACTACACATAAAAGCAAAACCTGCCAAATAAGAGCAAAAATACCAATGTAATGATGAATTATCCCCAAACTAAAAATTATTTCACCCATAACTCTGGTTTGTTTTTCTTCCTAGTACAGAAAAGCAAACAGAAAAATACAGGAGCAATACTTGGCAAACTATGACAAAAACTATGTTAAAGAATATCTTGATTGCATTCCCACGGGTTGCTATTGAGCAACCATTAAAGAATGCTTAGATGAAGGTACTGGCTTCTGTCTTTGTAACAGTTCCCTTGTATATTGGACTATCAATTTCACTGTGGACATATCAAAACGTAGTGCATATTATGAGTAAAAAGGAAACTACTATAAAAGAAGTAGAATTCAAATCAGGTGAATATATTTGAAAGAATTAGAGAATTTAAATCAGATACCAGAAGACTTGAACTCATAAGGCCAAAATATTAAGAAGTTCTTAGTAAAAGAGGAATTTAATTCATATGAATCATGGAGTATGCTCAATGTACTTGCCTTCGTAGTCTGATTTAAACAATTATAGCAGCAATGCATAGGAGAAATCCACATATTGTAGAAAGTTTCCTGAGATTATTCAATATACATGTTAAGAACTAAGCTATTCATGCTAGTATACCCCAGTACCTGAGAAGCTGGGACAGGAGAGTTGAAAATTTGAGGCCAGCCTGGGCTACATAATGAGAACCTGTCTCAGAAAAGAAATATGAACAACAACAACAAACCAGAAAAGAACAAAGTGTATGAATTTTTATTTTTCAAACTATTGAGAAAGGAATAATTATTTAATAAATGACTCATTGACGTTATGTGTGTGTGTGTGTTGTCAGTGATACTAACACTAACAGCCTTGATCTCTTTCCATAGACTTTAGTCTGATGAACTTCAAGACATTGCCAATATTACAGCCTTTATAATATTACTTACCTCTTTTTTGTCAACATTTTATCCCATTAAATATTTCTTTATTTATATATTTGAAGGTGACACTGTGATTATTTTTCACATTTACTTAGAGGTGAATAAAATTTACTTTTATCTTTATAGATCTAGATCCTGACATACAGCAGATTCTTAGTAAATATATGTTCATGAATTAATAGTGTAGCATGGTGTTTCCTGGGGAGATTTAAAGTCACTGTATTCACTTTAGAAAGAGTGCACACAGACCAAATGCAGCTTGGTGAACCAATGAGTTTTTTCAGATTCCTTATAGGAGAATCGTTGACTGAAAGATAGTTGCATGGGTTTTGACTCACAAAAGCTCATCATTAGAAGGTCCCATTAGAAGGTCCCTACCCTGACTAACCTTTCTATTCCTCGATATTATAGTAACTCTTCCAAACCAAGTACAAGTGGGTGGTCAGAGGGAGCATTGGTTAGCATTTCAGGTTTAGTGGCTCTTAACTTCCCTTTTCAAGGGAGCTTTAACAACTTCCTTACTGTTAGCATCGTCTGACAATCCCTTTATTGTCTTTATTTTATTGGTATGGCTGTTGGCCTGAGTATTTTGTCGGTCACCATCACAGCTATGCTTATCACGGTGGGCAGTTACGTTAGACCTGGAGGAACAAATGAAATAACAAATACGGTTTCATGTCCTCATTTGCTAGGGTATTGAAGGGTCATCTATAATATTTTGTCAAAATGTAAATGTACCTACTTCCATTTCTCCATATCCCTTTGCCAGCCATGTAGACTGTTCTAATTGTGGTCTGCCAGTTATAGGATTAGAGTAAGGCATTTTGGCTTTATCATTAAAAATATGTCTTAATCTATACTCATTCTTTTACTTTTCAGAAAGCTAAGTGCAAGATGGTTTCATCACGATGCCTTATGTATTTTATATTTTTATAGTTACCTGTAAATTGATTCATTATTGAAATTTAAAAAAATTGAGATTTCTCTCTGTCTCTCTGTATCTCTGTGTCTGTCTGTCTGTTCCTCTCTCTCTCTCTCTGTGCGTGTGTGCGGGTGTGTATATGCATACCAAAGCAAGTATGTAGGGGTCAGAGGACAATTTTTCAAATCAGTTATTTTCTTCCAACAGCATGATCTTGGGATCACACTCACATCCCCAGTCATCTTGCCAGCACTTGAAAATATTTTTTCCAGTTCTAGGAATTGAACCTAGGACCTTATACATACTGAGAAAGTGCTCTATCACTAAACTACATATTTAAATACAGACACACACATATACTTATATTTACAAACAAATATATATATATATATGTGTCTGTATGTGTGCATGAGTGCACACACAACTGTGTGTGTGCATGCATGTGTGTTTGATGTGTGTGTGTGAGTCCAGAAATGTACATGTCATGACATATGTATGGAGGTAGATGATAACTTTTGGCAGTCAGTTCCTCCCTCCCCCTCCGTGCTTTCTTGGGATCAAACTACTCAGGTCATTGAGTTCTGATGGCAAGTGTTTTTACCTGCTGAATTGCCTCGCTAGCCAGAGATGCTGAGCTAAATGAGACGGAACCAGCCTAGAGAGCCATAGACACATGAATGCAAAATGAAATCATGACACAAATGGACACAAGAATTTCATTCAGGAATAAAGGAAAACATAAACCATCACATTTCCAGGGAAATGGATGGTGTTTGAAATTGCATATTAAGTAAAGAAAGTAAGACTCAAAATGACCAATACCACGTTGATTCTCAAATAATATCATATATTTTAGTTATTTATATGCACATAGATGGCAACTTTAAATTCAACTTTAAATTTTCTTTGCATGTAAATATTTTGTTCTAAGTTGTTCTGTTTTTCAGTAAAGAGTCAGGAGTCAGATGTTGGGATGCATACCTGCTTTATTAGAGAAGCTGAGAAGCAACCAGCTGACCTTCTCTTTTGGCCAGAGACCCAGTAAGAGACTTTTTCTCCACTCATCCCAAATCAAAAAAAGACTGTGAATCTCTAAATCCCCCCCCCCTTTCCCCGCCACTTCTTCCTGTGTATCTTTCTGTCAGTGTTCCTGGCTGCTTGTATTCTCTATGGATAATTCCTGTCAACTGGTCACTGGCTCTACTCACTGATCCAAGGTTGATTTTATTATCACAGTTTTGGGTTTCACAGTGAGACCAAATATTCCACAACATGTAAGTGCATGCACATAGGACACGTGGAGGTCAGAGGGCAGTTTAGTAGAGTCAGTGCTATCCTTTTATCTTCGTGTGAGTTCTGAGGGTCAATTTAGGATTTTAGGCTTGCATTTTAGGCAAGCATTTTTATTCAATGAGCCATCTTGATTGTCTCCAGTTTCTGTTTTTGATATGATTATCAAAGTAGAAAAATTAAGGCATATCACTGAACTAGTATATCTCAGAAAACATTGACATGGGTCCATACAACTTGAAAGGGGACCATCAAATAATTCTTACATCCCATGCTTTTTGATCTTCAGTGGGAGAATGACCATTGTTGACCTAATTAGATTTTCTTTATGATCAGACCTATTGCAATACTGAAGAATGCTCTCATTTGGTCAAAAACTTCCCTTGATGAGTTAGATGGCTGTTCTATGTGAAGAACCCTTTAAAAGTGTCTTGAAAATGTTTTGTTCTCAGTTCAAGGATTTTATTCTGACTTCTCAATATGGCATGTCAGCTATCCAGAATGGTTTCACCAGCAAGTGAGAGCTAGTCAGCTTTTTTTGATCTTTTAATAAAGTATTATACAAGAGTCATCATTTAACTAAATATGATTGGTACCCCTTTGTTCCCAATGGATTCAAGTACTCAAGTTATTATTAAATGAAATAAGAATCAACAACAGTTTTATTCCCATTTGTACTTTGTACATGCATAAAAGCATTGGCTGAAAAGATAGAAATGGAAGAAGTATTGTGATAACGTTGCTCCTCAACAATCATGACCATAAAACAACTTCTCTGAATCATTGTCAGCTGATTAGTTCAATCAACCTCATTAAGTGAAAGAATTAGAGGACTCTTAATTTATACAATTTTGAAAAAAAAATACAGTCTTTAGAGTTACTCATTTTCTCACAGTGACGCGAGTATTTAAACCTTTCCTCTGTCTGGTGTCCTGGAAGCTGTGCGAACCGTGAGGATGAAACACAGTGAAGTCAGAGATGAATAAAAGACAGAACTTTACCAACTGTTCTGAGCTTTGCCTTCTCTGCAAAATTGGGGCAATAGTGTATTTTATGATCATTATGAGTACAACCAATTATGCATCTGTTGCAGTGCTGTTACGAATCCTCATGAAGCAGCCATTGCATGAATCTTATTAAAGAATATGACCTCCCCTTAGGGTGAGTCGAGAAGAGACTAGAGATGTTCATGGACAAAACAGGCTTCTCCAGCGTATGCCATAATTTGAAACAAAACCTCATCTGTTGTAGGATGCTGCTTTGTTGTTGGAGGCTGCTAGTTCATTTCCCAACTGCCCGGCAGCTCAGCCCCGAAATAACCACACAGAAACTGTATTAATTAAATCACCGCTTGACCTATTAGCTCTATCTTTTATTGGCTAACTCTTACATTTTAATTTAACCCACTTATATTCATCTGTGCATAGCCATGTAGCTGTGGCTTACTGGATAAAGTTCCGTCTGGTGTCTGTCTCTGGCAGTGGCTACATGGCTTCTCACTGACTCTGCCTACTCTCTCTATATTTATCTCATCCAGCCTGGCTATATTCTGTTAAGCCATTGGTCGAAAACAGCTTCTTTATTAACCAATAAAAGCAACACATATACAGAAGAACTTTACACCCCAGCCATCCATCTGTAATATTCAATCTGTTTGGGGAGGAGATTGGTAAAAGTTAGACTGGGTATTAGGTTGTTGAAAGTGTGGGTTGCAAGTGCTCTAATTTCCATCAGGAAAACCGTGATGAAAAAACTTATCTTTGCTAAACCTCACATCTTTGATTTGAAGATGGGTTCCTCTGGCATCATCATCCCAGCATCCTGGATGTCTCTCTGTTGCTAGATTACTGCACTTGTTACAGATGTTGTTTAAGGATGATCCACACTAGTCCTACTTTATCACCTACTATGCAACAACTCTTATTCCAAAGAGCGTCACATTCCCAGGCCCAAAAGGTTAACACTTTGAAAGATTCAGGCAGGGTAAAACTCAACCCTTAATACCAAGATATCCATGAGCAAGAGCTTGCTGCACCTAATGGGTTTCCTCAGATAGAAAAGGACACCCATCAACTAGGAATTAGAAACATCTGTTGAAGGCTTGTGCTGCCCTTTCTGACTTTACACTTCCAGAAATCCCTCAAGTGCCTTAACCTTAGTTTTATGAATTCTATGGCTTGGAAGCCTTTACAGTTTTGTTCAAAATATCATAATACTCAACAGCCTATAAGTAAGAGTGATGTGTAAACTGCAGCGTACAAACAATAATTAAAACTGCTGTTATTGATGCATTTCTTTTGTGTCCTCTCTTTCCAGTCACTAAATAAAGAAAGTGAGAAGCTTTGATGTGGTTAAATGACAAGTAAAGGTGGAAGCTGTCACCTGTATAATTAGTTTTTGAATTAGCAATGAATAATTTCACTGTGAGCATTAACATGCTTTAATAACCGCCTATCATAAGCATAATTTTAAATACATTCCCTGCTTTACAGTTTTATACATGGGATGATTTTTTTTTTCCTATTGGCGTACAGAATACTGACAAACGAAGTAACTTTCAAAGCATTTGCTGCTCACTGGAAGAGAAGCACTGTGAACATTGACATACGAACAAGGAATATTTTATTCCTCTGTCAAGACCATGGTATGTTCAGGCTACAGGGTCAGCTGGGCTCTGACTGTTCTGCGTTAAACTTCTACAGTCGGCTTAACGAATTTCCTCAGCCCTTTATTCTGCATGCCTGGTATAAAGTTTCGGGGGCTGACGGATTGCTATTATGACCGTGGCAGACATTGAAAAATGACCAAGGAGAAAGCCACTGTACTGTGGAGGACAAATAGCTTCCCAGGAGAAAAATACTCACGTGGGGTCATTAGCACACATTCAACTTCCTGGACCTCAAATATGTGGGGACAGTTAAGAATTTGGCAGAACTGGTCCAGAGTTCACCTTCCCGTCCCTTAGCAAGCACCCAGCAAACGGGAACCAGAGAAAGTCAGCGCAGCCCTCTGAAAAGTTCTTGAGTCAGGGATCATCCCCAGCCTGCTCTGTCCTTTAAAGGGCTCAGGCAATTTGCAAGGCTGTGAAACTTGTGAAAGGGCAGACTGTGGAAGTTAGTTGGCCTTCAGTAAATACGGAATGAGTGAACACTACGCTGGCCGCTTTGAACACTCAGGCTGAAGAAACGAGTTAGAGACTCTTTCAGGGTTGATTGGCGGTTTGATTTAGCGGTTGCACTAAACAAACACGAGGTGGGGTGAAAATGGTGGTGACTAGTTACCATGGGTTCAAGGAGACATAGAAAAGGTGATATACCTGGCTCGGGAGTTGGATGGCGTAGTGAGTTAAAGGTATGAGCCTGACAAGGTCTGCTATTGCCCTCATTAGGAAAAGAGGGTGAAGGACACTCGTCTTAAGCTACTGAGAAGAAGGGCTGGATCTTAACTTCAACTTAAGTTGGACCCGTTCTTTTTTTTTTTTTTTTTTTTTTTTTTTTT
>NW_026067931.1:7110048-7153151 GCF_014885135.2 Alexandromys fortis
GGAGCAGGGAAGCACATATCTTAGTTAAAAGAGCCACCTTAGTGTTGGCAAGAGACTTGAACCTAGAGTGGCTCCCAGGAGCCCAAGGCGATGTCCCCAGTTAGTCCCTTGGGAAACTGAGGATAGGGAACCTGAACTGACCCTATCCTATAGCATTACTGACGAATATCTTTCATATCACCATAGAACCTTCATCTGGTGATGGATGGAGATAGAGACAGAGACCCACACTGGACCCGTTCTTAAGAGAACTGGAACACTCATCCTTGAATCTTTGCCTTAGACACCGACGAGAGGACCAAGCTGTGTGTGGGAGGTGTTGATGTTCTGACGGCGAGGACACCTTCTCTTTCTTCATTTTAGCTGTTATTTTTTCATTGGCTCAGAGTTTTACCTGGTAAAATTTTCTAAGCAGAAAGTTTAATAAATTTACCCTAAAATCTATACTTCGAAAGTCTGCAGGTCACAGTGTTTAAGGCAGTAAGTTTATTTTATTTTTTATTTTTATTTTATTTTATTTTGTTTTTTTTTGAGACAGGGATTTTAAATGTGAGAAAAATTAACAGTTGTGGCAAACACAAAGAGCCTGGCCTTTATAACCCCAAATTGTTTATCCTTTCTGTACTCTACGTGAACCAAAGCCTCATATGACTCCCACTTTCGCAGAGAGCCTTTGCCAGTGGGTATGGCCCGTGGGGGGACGATCCTTCCTGCTAGAGTGTCTGCCCTGGCTTCACTCGGTTCAGCTGCTGAGAAAACCACTAAGGCAACAGCATTGCTTTGGGGACCAAATCTCGCCTTTGTTCTTGGAGAACTGTCATATTTACACCGTTCTGGTCAAGGCAGGGCAGCAGCTGGTTGTTCTCCCTGCTGGGAATATTCTTGGGAGAACTGATTTTGCCCAGACGTCCTTGAAGGTACATACATCAGGGAGTGGTCTGCTTTTAAAAAGAACTCAAGTAACCAGGAAATGTTTACTCATCTGTTTTCCCCCTCATTTACTCAGAATGCTACTTGTATATTAATAAACAATTTCCCCCCAAAAGACGTTTCTTACCATTCTATTCATTTTGACTAATTTTTAAAATGAGAAATTGCTTAATTTGGCGTTTTGTAATATGTTTTGTTAACTTAGTGGAAGTTATTTATTCGTTTCTCTTTTCGTTCTAAAGTATGTTAAACTATAGAAATGTATTTGGATCAACCCAGCACCCAAGATCTCATTAAGCAAGTCCAGGTGCTAATTGCTCCCTTTTTTGCTTACTCATCTAATTTGTGTGTGTGTGTGTGTGTGTGTGTGTGTGTGTGTGCGCGCGCGCGCGCGCATGCTGTGGTATATGAGTGCATACAAATGCACTTTTGTGTGTGTGCAAATGTGCATTTGTGTGGGGATGCCAGAGGTCACAGTGGTGTCTTCCTTGAATGCTTTTTGTCTCATTTTGATGAGTCACTTGCTGAACCAACTGGTCCGGTTGTCTGGCTAATGCAGAGGTCCACCTGTCTTTGTGTTTACACAGCAAACACTTTATTGACAGAGCCATCTTTCTAGTGCCTTTATTCTACTATTAAATATTATAAAATTATTTTGATTAATATTACCAATAATAACCTTTGGAAGCAACTGCAGTCATGAGTTTTATATGTAAGATAGATCATCAGGACATTTAGACAATTTTGTACAATTTTTAGGTCAACTTTAAATATACAGTATATGTTTTGTATATTATATTGAGCATTAGTATAAAAACATGTGTTTCTATAATTTATTTATATATTCTTTAACACATTTGCATTGGTAGATATTTTTCCTTACAATTCTGCTCAGAGTTCTTTCATGAATGTAGTACAAATAATTTTAATTCCACTTTGGCATTTAGTTTGTTTTATTATTTTTCCTCTTGAAAACATTGCTTTACTTATGTACTGAAACTTTAATTCCTTGTATTATGTATGAGGATTTTATTGGTGCTTATTCCAGTACAGAGAGCTTCTGGGTCTGGGTCATAATCCATGCACATTTTCAAGTTTATAATATAAAGAATTGCTTTTCAGTGAGCATCCATCAATTTATGTTTCTATAGCTGTGCCTAAAAATTTCTGCTACTACATACTTCCTAGTAGTTTAAATTATCAGAATTTCTTGGTTATTGTAAATCTGATGGACAAAAAATTGATGTTCAGTAATTTCAATACATCTAGTTCCCATGGGACTGAAAAATTTTCTGTTTGTTTAGTTTCCATTTAGATTTCATCTTTGATTTGACTTTTAGTTTTCCCCAGTATCTTAGGTCTTTGAGAATTCTGTACAATGTATATGAATGAATATATTCACCTCCCCACTAACTCTTCCAGCTCCATTCCCCCTTTACCCACAGAACTCTGTGTTTTCTCTTTCTTTTAAAACACATAAAGTGACAGGCTACACACAGAGGACCAAGAGGTAAGTGATCAGCCAGTCAGCTGGTCACCCCATTCTCTAGGCCCTCCGTTCGGGGCAAAACCCCAGGCCCACCCCTCACCTGCATCAGCTTCTCTAGTCAGGCACTAGGCAAGTTTCCTGCAGACAGGCTGTTCCAACACCCCTCTCTGGTCAATTGGACCCTATAAACTACAAGATATACTCCACCCCCAAACCCATCCATCCCCTTCGGCCTTCTGAACCACAGGCTGCAGCTGCACACAGATGACCAAGAGGCTACAACTGCACACAACAGACCAAGAGAGTGGGCCAAGAGAGACCTCAGCAGATCCCTGAGACACAGACAGTGACTGCACATAATAGACTAAGAGCAGCTCCCTAAGACACAGACAGCAACTGCAAGGATTGTACCAGGAGGCAAAGACACTGCCAGGACCAATCGGAGAAAGAGATGGGTAGGTGCCAATGCAAATATTCATTCAACAACCTGAAAAGCAACATGGTCACACAACAGGAAGACCTGATCATTCTATGCCAGAAGCAGCAGAGGAAAATGATCTTAAATATAACTTCAAGAAGATGATAGAGACCCTTAAAGAGGAAATGAAAATTTTTCTTAAAGAAATGGAGGAAAAGTCAAACAAAAAATTAGAAGAAATCAATAAATCTCTTAAAGAAACCCAAGAAAACCTAGAAAAAAACAATCAAACAAGTGAAAGAAACAGTTCAAGACTTGAAAACTGAAAAGGAGAAAATAAAGAAAATACAAACTAAGGGAATTTGGGAAATGGAAAATCTGAGTAAATGAACAGGAACTACTGATGCAAGCATAACCAACAGAATACAAGAGATGGAGGAGAGAATCTCAAATGTTGATGATACTATGGAGGAAATAGATTCTTTGGTCAAAGAAAACATTAAAGCCACCAAATTCTTAACACAAAACATAATATGGAACAACATGAAAAGACCAACCCTAAGAATAATAGGAATAGAAGGAGGAGAACTCCAACTAAAAGGCACAGATAATATATTCAACAAAATCATAGAAGAAAACTTTCATAATCTGAAAAAGAATTTGCCTATGAAGGTACAAAAAGCTTACAGAACACCAAATAGATTGGGCCAAAAAATGTTCACTTGCTGTATAATAATCAAAACACAAAACATACAGAATAAAGAAAGAATATTAAGAGCTGCAAAGGAAAAAGGTCAAGTAATTTATCACAGCAGACCTATCAGAATTACACTCAACTTCTCAATGGAAACCATGAAAGCCCGAAGGTCTTGGACAGATGTGCTACAGACACTAAGAGACCATGGATACAAGCCCAGACTACTATACCCAGTAAAGCTTTCAATCACCATCAATGGAGAAAACAAGATATTCCATGACAAAACCAGATTTAAACAATACACATTTACAAATCCAGCCTTACAGAAAGAAAACTAGAAGGAAAACTCCAACCTAAGGAAGCTAACTGCACCACCCTCAAAACAACAACAACAACAAAACAGGCAACAGATAACCTCACACAAGCAAACACCAAAGAAGGGAAACATACAAACACTACAGGAATTAACAATCATTGGTCATTAATATTTCCTAATATTAATGGACTCATAAACCTATAAAAAGGCACAGTCTAACAGAATAAATATGAAAGCAGGATCCATCCTTCTGCTGTGTACAAGAAACATACCTCAACCTCAAAAACAGACATTACCTTAGAGTAAAGGGATGGGAAAAGATTTTCCAATCAAATGGACCCAAGAAACAAGCTGGAGTAGCTATCAACAAAGCTACTCAAGTAGACTTCAAACAAAGTAGACTTCAAGCTAAAATCAATCAGAAGATATAGGAGGAGGCTGCTTGTTTGTCCTGGCCACCCAGAACCAAAATAATCACACAGAAACTATATTATTTAAATCACTGTTTGGCCCATTAGCTCTAACTTCTTATTGGCTAACTCTTACATATTAATTTAACCCATCTCCATTAATCTGCATATCACCACAAGGCTGTGGCTTACCAGGTAATCTTCCCTCCAGCTCTGGCTATATGGCTTCTCTCTGATCCTGCCTCCTTTCTTCCAGAAGTCCATATAATTTTCCCCGCCTAGTTCTGTTCTACCCTATCAGGCCAAGCCAGTTTCTTTATTCATTAACCAATAAAAGCAACACGTAGACAGAAGAACCTCCCACATGGTTTCCCTTTTCTGTTTAAACAAAAAGGAAGGCTTTAACTTTAACATACAACAATTACATATAACCAAATAGGTACCAAGCAACAATTATATTTACAATATTTATAACTATTTTATTTTTTATCATAATGCAGAAATACCACTCTTGGACATATGCCCAAAGTGTGCTCAATCATACTACAAGGACATTTGTTCAACTATGTTCATAGCAGCAATATTTGTAGTAGCCAGAACCTGGAAACAACATAATGCCTTTCAACTGAGGAATGGATAAAGAAAATGTGTTACATTTACACAATGGAGTACTACTCAGTAGTAAAACACAATGACATCTTGAAATTTGTATGCAAAGGTATGGAACTAGCAGAAACCATTCTGAGTGAGGTAACCTAGACCCAGAAAGATGGCCATAGTATATACCCAGTCATAGTTGAATACTAGCTGTAAAACAAAGGATAAGGAGCCTATAGTGCATGACCCCAGAGAAGCTAGGTGGCAAGGAGAACCCCAATAGAAATATACATAGATTCCCTGGGGAAGAGGAAATAGACAAGACCTCCTTGATGGAGGAAGGTCATTGGTTAATTATAATAAACCAACTGCTTGGCCTCATAGCTTAGAACATAGATGGGAGGAGTAGACAGAATAGAATTCTGGGTGGAAGAGGAAGTGAGGTCAGACTCTGCTCTGCTTCCTGAGAGACGCCATGCTCCGATCTCCCGGGCAGATGCATGCAATGAAGCTCCTCTCAGCTCCGAACCCAGAATGGACATAGGCTAGAATCTTCCCGGTAAGCGCACCTTGGGGTGCTTACACACATTATTAGAAATGGGCTAGTCCAGGTGCGAGAATTAGCCTGTAAGGGCTAGAGTTCATGGGCCAAGCAGTTCTTAAATGAATACAGTTTGTGTGTTGTTATTTCGGGCATGAGCTAGCCAAGCAGCCGGGGTGTTGGGGACACAGCCCCGCCGCCGCTTCCTATTTCAACACCTCCTGAGAAAATTGGGAGAGTGGGGGTGGGCAGAGGAGAAAAGTCAGAAGGGGAGCAGGGGAGAAGGAGACAGGGGATGAGAACCAGAGCCTTTGGAAGTAGAAAGTGTGATAAAGATCTCCCTTTGGAGCTATTTTCCTGTCTTGTATTCTCTGCTGGTAAGACATGTCCACTGTTGCAATACAAATGGCATGGGAGTAGCCAACCACTTTTTGATTGTGTTTCAAGACCATTCCATAAGTTGAAACCCATTTCTGTACCATTATCAGGGTTAAGGAACTGTGACTAGACATAGATCCTATGGGAGATACTGATATTATTTTGTTGCTAAACAGGCAGAGTGTTAAACTGACTCCTCAGGATTTATCATTCCCCTCAACCCTTATCAGAGAAGCTTCTTGTTATCGTAGATGGTGATTAACACAGAGAATTCTTCTTGGTCAAGGTATGATTTGACTTTTATATCCCGGCCTTTAAAGAAATGTGACCTTTTCAAGAACTTGAGACTAGGTAGTTCAGAGACTCTGTTATTGATGTGTTAAAAACAACAACAACAACAACTATGCTTGATATTAAAAAGCAAAACAGAACACAGAGTTATGTATCAAAGAGGGGATGGAGCTGAAAGAAGTGGGGGATGGTGGTGAGTATATTCATTCATATACAATGTACAGAATTACCCAAGTCCTAACAAAAGTGAGAAAAACTAAAGAAATACAGCAATAAAATAATTCCTAATGGTACACTGCTATACCATAGATAGGTGTATTGTTTTATTCTTTTTAGAGAAGCTTCTTCTTGCAGTAGCTAGAAATGAACACAGACGTCCACAATTGGACAATGTGCAGAGAATGAGAGACTGTGGAGCACACAGCACTGGATGTGATGTTTTTATCAAACCCCTCCCCTCAAGGCTCAGCGATAGGCAGAGGTGGAGGTGGAATAGTGACTTAAAGGAAGCAGAGTCTTCCAGACACAGCAGGATGACATGCATAAGAGCCCACAGGTACTATGACAGATGCACAAGATCTGTACAGGTTTAAATCAGACAAAATACCAACACTAAGAAAGTAATTAGACATAAAGTCCTATGAGTGACCTAGAAGCTATCTGCCATAGATACCTGCTGGGAAAGGGCATATCAGTTTTCTCCAGTAGAATGCTATTGGGTATATCAACCACACTCCTAGGTAAACCACACTCAGGAGTAGTGGGCCAAAACAAAACAGACTTCATGGTTTTCTCATTTTATTTTGTTTTGCTATGTTCTGTCTTATTGGATTTTTTGAAAGAGAGAGAACATGAAGTTGGGTGGATTAGGCAGGAAGGTAGAATCTGGAAGGAGTTTGGTGAGGGAAAATGAAATAAAATAGGTCATATGGAGAATTTTTAAGTAACAAGAAAAACTGTGGCCTTTCGATTTATTTTAGGACTTTAAAAAACATATTGATAATACATCTCTTTTATTTAAAGATCTGGTAATTATGGTCTCCTGGTTTGTTGGCTGCTTTTTAATTTTTGTAATGCTTTTCTTGGGAGAAAAATTTTAATTTTAATATAGTCAAAGGCAGGAATTTTTCCTTTGGGTATTTATGGGGTTTTAGTTAATCCCTCCCTGATATACTTCCTTAAATTTCTTCTAACTTGATTTTTTTCATGGCTAGTTACTTATTTGGGAACTAGTTCAATATTAGGTATATTAATATATTGAAAATGTGCGTATGTTGTGACCCAGGCACTATTAACAAGAATTAATTCATGAAATCCCTATGCCCAGTAATGACTTTCAACATGTCCCTGATGCTGGCTAGGCTATCCAAAGGCTCAGGTAATGAAAGAAAAAAATAGACAAGTTGAACATTGTAAAAATTGAGAACATTGATTTGTGAAAAGTTTGATGGAATTAAAAGATAACTTACATGAGACAAACTAGTTAGATATTGTATATTTGGTAAAGGGGTGAAATCCAGAAGACATACAAGAGATCATGTAACTCAGTAATAAAACCTAATTTTAAAGTGGACGAAATATTTAAACACACATTTCTCCAAAAACAAAAACAAACAAACAAAACAAATGATGAATACATTCAGGAAAAGATGCTCAGCTGAATTATCCTTAAAGAGACATACCACATTGTGAGGCACTCTTACATCCACTAGGGTGGCAATCGAAAAACAAGCAGACAAGACCAGAAAATAACACGCATTGGTATTGGCAAGCAGGTCCAAAAATTGAGATTTTCATGTACTGATATTTTGTTGGTGATCTAACAAATAGAGCTTGTCTGCAGATCAGAGTACAGAGCTAAAGCTACTAGTTAGCCATAAAGGCCAGGCAGTAGTGGTAAACACTTTTAATCCCAGGATTCAGGAGACAGACTGATCTCTGTGAGTTCAAGGCCAGCCTGGGCTACATGAGATTGAATCTGTCTAAAAGAGAAAAAGCTCACACAATGGTGATCCCAGCACTTGGGATCACATGTCTTTAATCCCAGCACTAGGGAGATGGAGACAGGAGTGATATGGCTGGGCAGTGAGAGGAATATAAGGCGGTTAGGAGACAAGAGCTCAGTTTGAGTCTGAATTTTCAAAGAAACAGCATTCAGTTTGAAGATTCATAGGGAAGGATCAACCCCCTTTGGTCTGAACATTAGTAGAGATAAGAACTCCCTAGTGGCTGGCCGCTCTGCTTCTCTGATCTTCAGCATTAATCCCTATATTTGACTCTGGGTTTTTATTATTAAGACCAGTTAGAATTCGTGCCACACCGTCATGTGCTAGTGTAGTAATAAAAAATGTTACATCTGCTTTGAAGACAATACAGTGATTTCTTAAAAATGACAATACTACACACTCAGCAATATCAACATGACTGAAAGCAGGTCCTGAAGAGGTTCTTTTTTTTTTTTTTTTAAATTTATTTATTTATTTATTAAAGATTTCTGTCTCTTCCCCACCGCCGCCTCCCCTTTCCCTCCCCCTCCCCCAACCAAGCCCNGTGGGAAGTCCAAGGACCACCCACCTCCATCCAGGTCTAGTAAGGTGAGCATCCACGAAACTGCCTAGGCTCCCACGAAACCAATAGGTCCAGTAGAATCAAAAACCCGTTGCCATTGTTCTTGAGGTCTCAGTAGTCCTCCTTGTCCGCTATGTTCAGCGAGACCAGGTTTGACCCAGGCTTTTTCAGACCCAGGCCAGCTGGCCTTGGTGAGTTCCCAATCCCCATTGTCTCAGTGTATGGGTGCACCCCTCCCGGTCCTAAGTTCCTTGCTTGTGCTCTCTCTCCTTCTGCTCCTGATTTGGACCTTGAGATTCCTGAAGAGGTTCTTATAAGCCCATGACCATAGCTACATTGTTCACAATAGGTAAAATGGAAGCATAAATGAACACACACACAGTCACATAGCCACACACACACATACACACAATATATATATATACATATATACACAAATATACATATATATATATATATATATACACACACACAATTTATAATGAATATTCTCTTAAAAGGAAAATTCTAGCATATTATCACAAAGATGGCCCTTGACGATATTATGCTAAGTAAAATAACTCATTTATGAAAGGACAGGACACGTATTGTATGTTTCCATCTTCGTGAGGAATTCCACATTTGTCATTGCCAAATTCATTCATGCAAGCAGATAAATAGATTGCTTAGGGAAGGGGAGAATGGAGCATTGCCTTTGAATAAATAGAGTTGTAATTTTGCAAGACCAAGAGTTGCGAGTGCGGAGATGGTGGTCATTGCACAAAGTGTTGCATCGGTTCTGTTTCTGGTGGCGGGGATATAATACCCAAAAGGAGCAGCTTGAGGGAGGCAGGTTTGGTGCTGGCCCAGGGCTTGAGAGAATAAAGTCTATCATTGTGTGGAAGGCATGATAGTGAGCAGTTTATGGCGGTGGGATTATGTGGCTGGGACTCCTAACTTCCTCACGTCTCAGGAAATGGGTTGGGTGGGAAATTGGCCTGAGTAGGAAGCACGGGAATAGTTATCAAGGGTAACATCCTGGTGACTTGCTTCTTCCAATGAAACCCTGTCTGGGAAGGTTGCACAGCTCTTGTAGACAGCACTACCAACTGGGACTGAATAGCACATGAGTCCATTGGGGAACATTTCATATTCATAACGCAAGAATGTGCTTATGGGCATTGAACCGAAAATGGCTAACATGGTAAATTTTGTGCTGTATATATTTTACCATAACAAGATGGTTTACTGAAGAGATGTACTGATTATAGAAGCTAGATTATAGAAGCTAATGATGGTTGTTGCTTTAGGGAAGCAGTGAGATGGCTAATATGATAAGAAATAGTAGCCAAACCAGCTTTTAAAGTAATATTTTTTGCTACTTTTAAAAATAAGATGTTGGTGGACTCTACATTCTTTTAGATAACACAGAATGTTAAAATCTTGACACTATCTTCTTGGATCGATGCTATTTGGAAGGGAAAGGCATTCTCCTAAGCAGAGAAGAATGATAAAGCTCCTCACATCAAAATCGTGAGTTTAGGTTGTAGTCTGTCTTCTTTGTTCCAGCCCAAGGAAGTAAGACAGAGCCAGAGTACTTGTTCATCCTTTTGTGCACATGTAATATGTGAGTTTTGAGACAGGGTCTTGCTATGTAACCCAGACCAGGCTGGCCTTCAACTCACGATGTTTCGCCTCTCTCTCCTGGGTGCTTGCATTACTGGCAGGTGCCATCACTCCCTGCTTTAGGTTATTTTTTTCCTGAAATATAAATATAAAGTATTTATGAACAGAGTTTTCTAAAATTGTGTTCCTACATATTGTGCTACAGGGTTGTTTTTATAACTTAGAGGTTTTCTATGAGTTTGTTCCAGTTTCTGCTTTTATAAGTCCCTACACATATTGCTTTATATTTTTCAGTACTGTGTCAAAGGTATTGTGATCATCCCTGAAAAATGTAATACTCTAGACCTAGGGCCTAAGAAATTAAAAAACATTATTTAATGTAGAAATGTAGCAAGTGGGGGAAAATTGGTAGGGTAGAGGTATTTCTTTATTGATACCGTAAAGCTGCCACTTATTAATACAGGAGTGGAGTAGGCTCTGGTGCATGTGTGCATTGCATGTTTGAGTCAGGTAAAACATATTTCCTTAGTATTTTATCCACTTAGGGTGAAAATACTGTGCCTTTTCTCATTCTCGAAATTTTTTTTATATTTCTTTTTTGATTTTTATTGAAATTTACAGAACAATTGTGTATTATAGAATCTAGACTGTACCATAGCTTAGCATTTATTGATGAATAATTTCCTCCAATCTTCAATCCTCCTAGTGTTTGATAACCAGCATTCTACTCTCAATTTCTATCAGATTGGTTCATCATCATCATCATCATCATCATCATCATCATCATCATCATTATTATTATTATTATTTTATTACTTTAAAAAATACCAATCCAAATTCTCACTTCCTCCCCTCCCACTCTCCCCACATATCCTCTCCCCTACCCCCTCCAATCTTAAGAGAGGGCAAGGCATCCTATCCTGTGGAAAGTCCAAGGCCCTCCCCACTACATCCAGGTTGAGCAAGGTATACATCCAAAAAGAATAGATCCTAAAAAGCCAGTATATGCAGTAGAGACAAATCCCAGTGCCATTGTCATGGCTGCCTCAGTGTCATGTCAGTCTGACCCAACTGCCAACCACATTCAGAGGGACTAGTTTGATCCCTGCTTGTTCCTGAACTAAACAGAGATTTCCCAACTGAATAATCCCAAATGGTCAAAAGATACTTAAGGACATGTTCAACTTCTTTAGCTATCAGGGAAATGCAAATCAAAACAACTTTGAGATATCATCTTATACCTGTCAGAATGGCTAAACAAAAACACTAATCATAGCTTATGCTGAAGAAGATGTGGAGTAAGGGGAACAGTCATCCATTGCTGGTGGGAATGCAAACTTGTGCAACCACTTTGGAAATCAGTGTGGTGGTTTCTCAGAAAATTGGGAGTCAACCTACTTCAGGACCCAGCAATACCACTCTTGGTAATATACCCAAAAGATGCTCAATCATACTACAAAAGCATTTATTCAACTATGTTCATAGCAGCATTATTTGTAATATCCAGAACCTGGAAACAACCTAGATGCCCCTCAATGGAAGAATGGCTAAAGAAAGTGTGGCAATCTACCTATTAGAGTACTACTCAGCAGTAAAAAAAATAATATCTTGAATTTTTCATGCAAATGGAAGGAATTAGAAAACACTATCCTAAGTGAGATAACCCAGACCCCAAAATATGAATATGGTATATACTTACTCATTAGTGGATACTAGTCATAAACAAAGGACACTGAGCCTATAGTTCATGATCCTAAAGAAGCTAAGTAATAAGGTGATCCCAAAGAAAAGCATATATATATCCTGACAAAATTGGGAGCATGGGGGTGGGAGGTAGAAGGAAGGGGAGAAGAAGAAGAGGAGGGGAGATGGAAAGGGGTTGGGAGAACTTGAGGAAATGGGATAGATGTGATGGACAAAAGACAGATATGAGAACAAGGAAAGAGATACCTTGATTGAGGGAACCATTTTGGGCTTAGCATGAAACCTGGCTATAGAAAAATTCCCAGGAATCCACAAGGATGACCCCAGCTAAGACCCTAAGCAATAGAAGAGAGGGTGCCTGAACTGGCCCTGCCCTGTAGTCAGACTGGTGATTATCTTAAATATCACCTAGAACCTTCTTCCACCAACAAATGGAAACAGAGGCAGAGACCCACATCAGAGCACTGGACTGAGCTTCCAAGGTTCACTTGAAGAGTGGAAGAAGGAGAGTATGAGCAAGGAAGTCAAAACCATGACAATTACCCACTGAGACAATTTCCCTGAGCTAAAGGTAGCTCACCAACTCCAACTGGACTGGGAGTGAGCGAGTTGAGATCAGATTGGTTCTTATAGATTTCAGTTATGTTTGGGATCATGTGATACTTGTCTTCTTTTGTCCAGTATTGTGAAGCCTTTTGATTTTTTGTCATCATTCAATATGGCTCTGGCAATGGGATGTGTTGATATAAGGAGCGGCGGGGCTGCGTCCCCGGCACCCGGCCGCCCGCATGGCTAGCTTATGCCCGAAATAATTACACGGAAACTGTATTCTATTAAACACTGCCTGGCCCGGCTAGTTCCAGTTTCTGGCTAGCTCTTACATATTGTTCTAACCCATTTCTAATATTCTGTGTAGCCCATGAGCTGGCTTACCAGGGAGGATCTTAACCTGCGTCTGTCTGGAGTGGGAGAACCATGGCGACTCCTTGACTCAGCTTCTTTCTCCCACAATCCTGTTCTGTTTTCTCCGCCTACCTAAGGGTTGGCCTATCAAATGGGCCTAGGCAGTTTCTTTATTAATAAGAAATCACTCCCACACCAGGGATGTGTGTGTGTAACATTCTTTTTGCATATATATTATTTTATTACTCATTAATAGATAAGAAATTAGGTTAGTTTTTTTTTTTTTTCCTATTTTTTGGCTGTCATACTAGTGCAGCAATGAACTCAGGATTCAGATATGTCTGTAACGGAACAATTCCTTCGGATGTGTATGTACTCTAGAAGTAGTTCTATTTTTCATAGTCTTGATGTAATGGCCATACTTCTGTTTTTAACCAATGTTTGAAGTGTTCCCTGGTTAATACGTTCTTGCCAGTACCTATCCTTGTTAATCTTCTTGATGATAGCTGTTATTATTGGGATGAGGTTGTAACTTGCTGTGGTTTTGATTTATATTTCTTTTGTTACTAATGTTGAACTTTTTCCATGAATCTGTGGGATACTTGTATGTTGCCATTTGAGATAGATCCATTTTACTCACTATTCTGTAGCTTGAGGCCTAACATTTAAGTTGTGGTCCATTTGGGATCGACTTTTGTAGGTGGTAAGAGATGCATTCTTCTGTATATGGATATTCAATTTTTTTAGTTTTTGATTGAAACTGCTATCCTCGCTCTAGTGTTTCTTTTTAGTGCCTTTATAAAAAAAAAAAGAAGACAGTAGAAGCAAGAGTTTACTTATTTGGATTTCTATTCCTTTCTGTTGCTTTATAAACCTACTTTTATTTTAAAAACATGTTGCCTGGATTACTAAGGCTTTGTACTGTATTTCAAAGTTAGGCAGTAAAAAGGTTCTTCTTGACTTAGTCGTTTTGTTCAGGTGTCTTTATCTGTGTGAGGATTGCTTTGTGGTTACCTGGACAATTTAATTTTGTTCTGGCTTTATGAAAAACTTCATTGGTATTTTGGTAGGGATTACATTGAATTTGTAAATTATGCTGTGTAGTGTGTACATTTTCACAATATTTTTCTAAGTAATAAACACATTTAATCATTTTCATTGCAGATATTTTTCATCTATTTGATTAAATTTATTTCTTAGTATTATTTTGTGGGACTTCAGAGTGGGGTTACATGTTTTGACTTATATTTCATATAATTTGCTATTACCATGGAATAACTAGTGTTACTTGTTATCTTGCTGGGTTTTTTTTTTTGTATAATGCAACTTTTCTGAATTCATTTATAGGGTTTAGATTCTTTGCTGAGTTTGTTTAGTTTTACATCTGTTAAACAATAACTCTTAGTGGAGTTTTGTATATATAAGATCATGTCATATGCCAAGATGTTAATTTATCATAGGCCATCCAACTTGAAATTGTTTGTTTATTTTGACATACTGTTCTAGAACTGAATTGAGCAATAGCCAAAGCAGACATCCTTGTTCTATGCCAGATTTTATTGTGAAAGCTTTCAGGTTATCTTATATATTAGCTTAATGTAAATGACTTGTATTTTCTTGAGGTATAGGTTTCCTATACCTGATATATTTAAGATTTTATCATGAAAGGATGCCGAATTATACCCAAGTAACATATGTACATATATGCATGCATATATACACATATATACATATATATGGTCATATGATACAGTGAAAATTTGTGCATCTCTAGGAGACTCCTGTTAGATCATGTTGAATCATTTTCTTTTAACTTTTTCATTGATTCTTTGTAGATTTCCCATCATATGTCCCAATCCCATTCATCTCCACATCCCTTTCTATCTGCCCTCTACCCTTGCAACAACCCCCGCCCCACCTCCTGCAAAATAAAATAAAATAAAAGTCTTGCCATGGAAGCTGTAGTGTGACACAGTGAGACACATAGTATACTCTTTAGTCCATACATCTTTACTTGCAGGAAACAACCTAAATGCCCTTTGTCTGAAGAGTCGATAAGGAAAACGTACATTTACACAGCGGAAAAAAATAACAACTTGAGATCTGCGGGCAAATAGATGGATCCAGAAAACATCTACTGAGTGAGGTAACTCAGACTCAGAAGGACAAACATCATATGTACTCACTCATAAGTGGCTTGTATACACAAAGCAAAGAAAACCAGCCTACAATGCACAATCCCAGAGAACCTAGACAGTAACAAGGACCCTAATAGAGACATGCATGGATTCAATCTGCATGGGAAGTAGAAAAAGACAAGATCTCTTGAGTAAATTAGGAGTATGAGGACTGTGGGAGAGAGTAGAAGGGTAGGGGAGAGGAAGGAAGGGGAGCAGAGAAAAATGTATAGCTCAATAAAATCAATAAAAGAGGAAAAAAAAGAATGCATGCTATGCACGCACGAGGACCCATGTCTGGATCTCTATCATCTATGTGAAACCTGACTGCAGCTGTGTGTACCCACAGTCCCAGTTTTAAGAACTGTATGGGACACAGAAAAAAAAAAGACAGGTTTGCTGGTAGTTTGTTTTTTGTTCAGTACTCTGAAAGCCTCATGGCACTCTGTTTGCCTGTAGGTGTTTTTCTGAGAAGTTCACTATAAGATACATCAGTCCATGATATTAGCTTATTTTCTCTTTCTTGCAACCCTGAGAATCTTACCTTTCTCTTTCATCTTTGAGAGCATTGTTAAAAAGTATCTTGGAGTAGTTTAATTGAGTTAATCTTCCTGTACTAAGGGTTTGTATTCTTTAGGCTTATGAAGTATTTACTGGCATTTATTAATAACTTTTGTAGAAAGTACACAAATGCATGAGGTAATAGATATGGAAATGTAAGATATGTACTGAAATACTACATTGTACCTCAAAAGTATGTACGACTACCATGTCCATTAAAAGTAAATCTCAGCCTCTGGATGTAGCTCAGTTGGCATGGCAGCGTAGTCTTCCTGAAGCCCAGGACTGCACATGCAGCGTCACACAAATGGGCCACTGTCATGTATGTCTGTAATCCCAGCACTCGGAGCTGTCCCTGGTGGTGCAGGTATGGGCGAGATAGCCTCAAAGGGATGAGAGCAGAACTGGCCCCGCCCCTTGCTGTTTACTGCACAGGGTGAGCGAGCAGGGGTGGCGCTAGAGCGCTTACCTTAGTGGTGAGGATGAGCAAGAGGCCACCCAGGTCCAGAATCAGTGTTATGAGTTGGCTTACCCTACCTGCCATCTGTTGGATGGAGTCCATCCTCAAGGGTCTGATCCTGTAGACCCAAAGTTGCAGGATCTCCATGACTCAGGACAATAGGATATCCAAGAGGAGTCCCAGAGAGGTCCTAGTACTGATACTGTAGCAAAAACAGAGGCCTCCTACCAGACCAATGACTCATTGCAGTGAACACTTGAAAGCAAAGGCATATGGCTAAAGAGTATACTGTGTGACTCAGTGTGAAACACTGAAACATCCATGATGAGAATTGTCATTTCTTTTTCTCGTTTAAATTTTATTTTATTTTAACTTAGAGAAAGGGAGGTTGCAAGGGCAGAGGGCAGATGTGAAGGGACAGCAAGATAAGTGGGCTCAAGATTCATGAAATCCACAAAGAATCAATAAAAAATTAAATACGAAAAAATATACAGGCATATTAAACATGAGCTTTGTACTCCGTTGGCCTTCTCAAGTCCTCTTTGAACTTCAAATCACCCACATATCACTCTATTGTCATTGCTTGCATTCTTGAATTTTTTTTCTTTTACCTCCTCCAGCTGTGCTTTCAAGCCGTTTTTCTTCAAACTCTTTTGTTTGACCCACCTGGCCATCAATACTATCTATTTAAATTGCACTTAGGATGTTCTTAAGATCAAGTATTTATGGATTGCTTCTGAGTCTTTGTTAAAATTTTCTGTTAGAATATGGATAAATTTCTGTTTTCTATAAAATCCAAGTTGCCTTAAAAGAGCTGTTTAAAAATTCCTATCTTAGAATTCTCCCATGTTGGCTACTATCTGGTCAACTTATGGCATCATGATTTGAAAATTAAAGAAGCAAGGTTTCCTGGAAGCTCTTCGGGCTTGTTTGCATGCAACATTATTATAGGGCATTCAAAGGCTTTGTGCTTGTTTTTTATATCCTTAGTGTGTGTGTGAGAGAGAGAGAGAGAGAGAGAGAGAGAGAGAGAGAGAGAGAGAGACAGAGAGAGACATAGAGAGAGACAGAGCGAGAGAGACAGAGAGAGAGAGAGGGAGAGTATATGTAAAAATGTAGAAGAGGATCTGTGAATGTTAAAGTTTAATAGATAATGCCAAATTGTCTTATAAAATAGTTGTGTCAATTTATTGCCTCATTATCTGAATTCCCATTATCTATATATTTATGCTGATGCACTTATATTTCTTAAAATTTGTCAACCCCATGGAAACATAATGCTATTCATTTTTGGCCTTAATTTACATTCTCCTAATTACTAATGAAGTTGAGCACCATTTTATAATTTTATTGCCAAATATTGTTGTCTGTTCTGTGAGATGCTTATTATTTTGCCTATTTTCACAAGTTTTTGAAGAATTTCTTTATGTGCTTATATATTCTGGACACCAGCTATTTATTAAAAATGCATTGTAAAGTTTTCTCACCATTAGAGCTTGTCTGGTTATTTCCCACAGGGTTCTTTGGATGAGTAAAAACCCTCAGTTTTAATGTCATCTGATTTATCAATTCTTCTGCAGCTAGCACTTTTAGGAGCTTATTGAGATATTGCTCCCCATAGTTTCTTCGTGATGATATTTCCTGTTTGCTTCCAAAACATCTAAGCAATTCTTCTTTCAAATTTCCTGCAAAGAACCCAGGATAACACCAGCTGTAGGCATTGGCGTCGCAGGAACTTCAGGGCAGAAGCTGGGTGTATGGAGTGGTTCTGCTCCGTCTGCCTTCTCGGAAGTGGTGTGCTCAGAGATATAGGTTTTCTCTCAGTCTTATCTATTGCCAGTCACAGCTCAGTTTCAATATGGAATATGCTGCATCTATGATCAATAAATTGAGGATATTCTTTCCACAGAGCAAAGGATACACACTCAAACAGGATCATTTATTTATTCTGATGGTAACCTCCAGCTATATGATATTTGTTTATTAAGACAGATTGGCTGGTTCTCAGTGGTACTGTGGTGTACAGACCAGGGCAGGTGAGGCTTAATCATTCCTTTCAGCATCTCTGCAGTGTACTGGGTGTTCAGATGCAGCCTTTACCGAAGAGCAGGGGCAGGAGGTGGCTATTGACCTGTGGGTCATGTGTTTCTTTAGCTTTCTTCAGGACATGAGGATCAGTCATCTCAGTCACTGTAGGCAGAGGACTACCATTGTCCATAACTATCACTGACCCATAGGCATAGGGCATGATGCTGTCATGGTGGAAGGGCCAGAAGGCCATGTGTAGCATCTGAGCAAGAACAGGAAGGACAGTTCAGCCTAGGACATGAATGAAGGCTTGTGTGAGTGTGTTGTGTTTGTGGGGGCAGATATTACCATAGCTCTTCCCACCTCAATTAGCCTGATTTAGAAACTTCCTCACAGACCAGAAGTGTGTAGAAATATTTCTCTTGTGGTTCTAACTGCCACCAAGTTGGCATTCCAGATTAACCATCTCAGATTCCTACAGTAAACATCAAATCAATGATGAAAGCCTTTCTTCTGGAACTGAAACAAACAAGCAAGCAGAAAACCAGGAAAATATTCTTGTTATCACTCTCTCACGAATTAGCTTGATATTTAAGCTGGAGTAGTTAAGCAAAATATAATTAAAAGTAGAAACATCAAAAATAAAACTGTATTTAATTTTCCAATATGCATAAAATTACCCATTATGCATAAAATCCCTACCTCCTACAAACCTGATGGTAAGTTGTTTGTAGAAAAACATTGAAGAAGGCTACTGATTAAACTCAAATTATTAGTGTGTTTTTCTCTAAGAGACAAAGAAAAAAGAAAACTTTCAAGTCTGTTCCATGCTGGTGTGGTAGTACACACCGGTGGTCTGAGCCCTGGAAGGTTGAGCTAGTTAGATTGAGAGATAATTCAGGGCCACTCTGATCCATATGCCCAGAACCTTCTAGCAAAAAAAAAACAAAACAAAAAAAAAAAACAAAAAAAAAACCAACTAAACAAGTACATATCTTTACCATACAAATAATTTAGAAATTTGGAGGTAAATTCAACGAAAGATACTATTTCACATCACAGAATAATAAGACATCATAAAGTGATTAAGACCCAAATAAAACAACTCAACATTGGAAATGTGTCAGTTTTATCAGACTCATTATAATTTCAATAAAACCCCAGTCAAATCTTCTCATTTTTTTGTGTAAAAATTAACAATACTCATTCTAAAACTTACTCAAAGTGAGAAAGGCTATTTTTTAAATTTATTTTTATTATTTTTAATTTATTAATTTTTTTAAAAAAAATACCAATCAAATTCCCACTCCCTCCATTCCTCCCATTCCCTCCACACACACCCCTACCCCACTTCCATCCAATCCTAAAAAAGGGTAAGATACACTGCTTTGTGGAAGGCCAAGGCCCTTCCCACTGTATCTAGGCTGAGCAAGGTATACATACAAAGAGAATAGGATCCCAAAAAGCCAGTACATGCAGTAAGGATAAATCCAGGTGCCACTGCCAGTGGCCCCATAGACTGCCCCAGCCATGCAACTGTCAACCCCATTCAGAGGGACTAGTTTGGCCTATGCTTGTTCCTTCCCAGTCCAGCTGGAGTTGTTGAGCTCTCATTAGCTCAGGTAAACTGTTTGAGTGGATGAACCCATCATGGTCTTGACCTCTTTGCCCATATTCTCATTCCTTCTACTCTTCAACTGGACCTTGGGAGCTCAGTCCAGTGCTCCAGTGTGGGTCTGTGCCTCTGTTTCCATCTGTTTTGGGATAAAGGTTTTACAGTGATATTTAAGATAATCATCAGTCTGACTACAGGGCAAGGCAAGGCCTCTTCTCTATTGCTTAGGGCTTTAGAGCCAGGTTTCTAGTTTTGCAACTACAACCCCTTGAATATGTGTGTCTGAGTTAAGGACAGGATCAACTTTTGCTTCTGTTTTCCATAAGCCATAATAACCCCACTACTATTTTCTCAATGACCAAGCTTTAGTGCATGCGTGTGTTATTTCAGGTTTCAGATTGCATGCTTTTGTGCCATTTACTCATTTCTGTAGTTTGCTAGTCCCAGGTTTTCTTAGCAGACCCATTGGACTTCAGGTGATGATTCTTTTAGAACTCACCAACAATCAAAGGCTATGTATGCTAGCAACTTTAAATATCACAAAATTATGACTAGTGCAAACTTCCAGGGCTATGTGTGTGTGTGTGCGTGTGTATACATACATGCATATATATATACATACATATATATGTATACAACATATACACGCATTTGATTTTTTATAAGTCAGATGAAAACATACCATAGTATAAATAATTCCAGTTTAGAGATTAGAGAAATATTCAGTAATCTCATAGTAGTAAAACAACCAATGACAGTCCACCTATTCAAGACACGTGGAAATTAAGTTCAGGAGCTCTTAAGTGATTACAATTTGCACAATTAGTAAGTAGCAACGTGCCCTCAGATAGTGTGTCTCTCACTACACCTACCGTCAGAGTTCCGGAGAATGACCTTCCTCAGAGTGTGGGAAGATGAGCCTAAACAGAGAGCAATGGGGAAGCAGTGCAGCTTGAAAGGCCTTAAGGCTAAGTTTCCAGGTAGAGGGAAAAATCCATTTAAAATTCTGGAACAGCAGTGGCCAGAATTGGCAGGGCTTGTGTGGGACTATTTGTATTGGGGAAAGTTATTATAAATTAGTTTGAATGGTATGACACCTGCCCTGCCATCTGATCACGCAGAACATACATGGGCGTATCTGTAAACGTGATAGCAGAAACTACATTTCTGTTCTTGTAAATGTGATCAAGGGGTTTTGTCCTTACAGGGTCCTTTGTTGTATCTAGACTTTTATTTCAATTCAAGCTACATTTATCTGTGGGCTCCAGGAAATCACCCCAGATCAAAAGGCATTTTCTACCCAATTTTCACGACTCATTCTTGTACTTCTTCCAGGCTTTCTTCCGCAGGACCAGGACATAACCGGTACTGAAGTTGTTTCACAAGTTCAAACTTCATAGAACTAAATAGAGTGTGTTCTCAGCCAGAGGTTGGCTTTTTAGCTATTGGCCATTTCTTTCCAGCATTAAGGCGAGCTGGAAACAAAAGAAAGGTAATAGGTTTTCCAGATGAGAGGAAGGTGGAGAGGAAAGTAAGGAAAATAGAGGGTTCAGGATTACAGGAGTGATGATGGGGAGGAAGGGAGTCTATTATGCTAGAAAAAAAATTCCTGGTTTAGAATGAAGCAAAAGAAGGGAGGGAGGGAGGGAGGCAGAATAAACAGAACATAGGCACCGAAGTCTAATGTATAAATCGAGTGCAGACTTTGCCAGCTTCCTGAGCTCCACAAACTCCAGGTTCTATTTGCAAAATGTAATTGAAAATATAATGACACCCTGATTGCAGCATTGTTATGAGGAGCAATAATCATAATGCTTGAAGTGAGCTTAGTTCATGGTATATCCATCTGCTTTCTATCTCTGAACCCATTTCACAGACTGCGGTTCTAAACACATATACGCTATAAAGGAAAGATGTTTAAGTCGGGTTATGGTTCTGCACGGCGGGTCCAAGGTCAAAAGGCCATGTCTGGCAATAGATATACCTCCTGTTGTCAGCACAGGACATCATAAATGAAGAGAGGGAGCATGTGCATGTATATGTGTCTTCCTTCACCGTATCTTCTAAAGGAACTAGGATATATATACATATATATGTATATATATATTTAATCATGAAATCTGTAATATAATGATCTCATATAACCACAGTCCTTTTCCTAAGATCCTAATGGCAGGCACTGCAGTTATGCCTTTACTCCATATATGAGGGGCTGTGGTGGGATTGGGGGCACTGAAACCATTTAAATAGTAGCAGCACTAAATAAATAGAGATGAGTCTTGGCTGGGTGGTGATGGTGCACAGTTTGAATACTGCAGGATTAAATAGGAGGCAGAGTCAGGAAGGTCTTTGTGAGTTTGAGGCCAACCTGGTCTACAGAGTGAGTTCCAGGACAGCCAGGGCTACACAGAGAAATCCTGTCTCAAAAAAAAAAAAAAATAAAGACTAATTATTAACAATTCTTTCTCTTTTTTGTCTTATACAAAAGTTTTGAAATCTAGCGTCCTATTTCTTACATATTTAATCCATAATAACCCAGTCGGAAATCAAGCTAACATCACATAAGAAAGCTAACAACTTTCCTGTGAAATTAGTGTCCTCATTTAGTATGATAAATATAGTCAAATCATTAAAATATTTGACCAAATTGCAATGTTTACTTTTTAGAGTTCAGTCAGTGAGTATCTTTATTTTTGCTTAAGTATACTTAAATTATCAGGGGTATTTGACAATTAAAACAGTTTTTAGTATATATGATGAGTCAGGCTGTCTTCTTCCATTAGTTGGGAATGGTAGCATTTTATGCTAGATACAATTCTCCTTACCTAAGATTGTAGGACCAATCTGGACAGCTCTCTTCTTAAGACAGGGTCTCCAGTCTGTAGATAATCAAATTCTGTTGAATTTGCAAAATGATCTCCTTAGCCTCCTTCAGGATCTTAAGCCATAAGTAAGTGATTCTGAGGACTCTTCAGTTCTAATGGAATGAGAATTTCCCTCAGAATTAAACGTCTTCCCTCTTGCATGCTTCAGAAAGCCTTTTGCAATATCAGTAAGGATTATGTAAAAATAAGAACTGAAATTTAACTGGAATTCTTACCAATCTCATTGGTTAACTTTTTTTATTTTATTTCTGAGATTGCCATAGAATTACAACATTTTCCCCTTCCATTTCCTCCCCACAAAGCCTCCCATATTCCCTGCTCTCCTTCAAATTCGTTTTATCTTATTTTACTAATTGTTATTGCATGTGTATATATATGTGTGTGTGTATGTGTGTTTGTGTGTGTGTATGTACAGGTATATAATGCATGTGTATATGATACATATGTATATGCATTTATGCATTCCTAAATATAACCTGTTCAGCCCATAGTAAGTTATTTCATGTATGTTTTCAAGGCTGACCATATGGTACTAGACAACTAATCAGTGTGTTCTTCCCTGGGAACATTCACCTCACCTGCTCCCAGCTTTCTCCAGTTGCCTGCAGCTCTTTGTGTAGGGTTGAGATCTTGTGGACTTTGGTATGTCCATTGGTTTTGTCCTTGTTAAGTTTACATGGGCCAGACATGTTTGTAAGACTTTAAGGTTGTAGCTTCAGATATTACTAAAAGCTACAACCTCAGTTTATTTGAAAGAAAAGTAGATCGAGAGTCTTCATTTTCATTTTGATTTAGACCAGAATTCAGAACAATACCCTGAGAAAGGCTTCAAACTAATATAGGTAGCCTTCTTAGTTCCTTGTAGCTCTAATACCACATTCATATGATTAGTCACTTTCATATTTCGTTCTTTTATATAAATGCCTACCTACCCATGGCACTAGTACAGTTTTGATTTGTATCTTCAGAATTTATAGTAGGCTGTTGCATGTCTGATCATTGAATCTTGCTTTATTTATCATTTTGTGCTTTTCTGTAGCCCCTAGTGTTTTAGATAATTATGTTTTTAAATCACGTTTACATGAATCATATGTAGTTGGAAAAATAAAGTTAGCTTATGTCTATGGATCAAGGACATTCTCTTAGTGATTTCAAAATTAGAATCAGAGAGTCACAGTCAAGTAGCAAATATCAGTAAAGTCAGTGTCTTTACTGAAGGGAGTAACTAGGAAAGAAATGGCGCAATTAAAGTAAAAGTTTTAAAAAACTGTGTAAATTAAGATATACATATTGATCAACACTTTGTGCTCTGTCGATTGGCACCAATTGACTCTCAGGCCAGCAATTAGTGTCTGGCTGTCTGAAACGGGACCAAGCCTGCCGGCGAGAGTTTCCAGATCAGGGATGAGGTTTGAGGTTCCAGTCCAAGAAGTTTCAATGATGTTTTTAAAATATTGTATACTATCCAGTTTCATAATTTGTACACCAATTGGGTAGGAATGGCTTGCTTCCTGTGTGTCAGGGCTTGGGGTCCATCCCTTTCATGACACAGAAGCCACTTGCCAGCCAGTGTCATCTGGTAGAGGCTGATAGCATCTCTCATCTTTTATATAAAAAGGAGTTTGGCTATCTTAAAAATTCAGGTCTGTTTGGGTAGTAGTGACGAAAACGGAAGCTGGCGATGTAGCTCAGAGGTCTGTGCTCACCTGGCATAGCCAAAGTCCTGTCCTCAACCCCCCACATGACAAAAATATAAGAATTAAGTTTCTGTGAAAATATTGTCCACAGGGACTGTTGTTGTTGTTTTCCTCAGGACGGAGTAAATGTATTAAAATGATGTGCAGGGAGCAGCAGTCGCAGAAGAAACTGAGAAGAACATGACTAGCTTTACCTAAACATTCTGTAATGTACTGATGGAGCCACGGTATGACCTGCTCTTCACTTTCTGGTCCTCAGTAGGATTCAGGAGGTCCTCCATTTTTACGCAAATGACTTCTTGGGGGTCCTGCTCACTTGTTCATCTTGAGGTCCTATACTCAGTGAGACTTCATGAGAGAAAGCTAGTTTTCCTTTGCTAATGGTTGTCAGCTGGAGACCTACCCTCCCTCTCTTCCTTGAATTCTTTATTTCCCAGGATCAAATATTATTCTTATATTTCTGGTTCCAGGGTAGATGAAATTTATGCTGATACAAAATACCTTCCCATTTTAACTACTTGTCTTTTTTAAATATGTTTTTGAAGTTTTGACTTTACATTTGTTTCATTGCAATTCTCTTCTGCATTAGTCGGCAGTGCCGTGTACTGCGCCCGTGTCTGCGCTCTGTGCGCTGGCACCCAGTTTGCGAGCTTCGGGCAAGGGACTGGAGGTAAAAATACACAAACACACGCAGACAGAGAGCCGGCGACACGGGTCATTCTTGAATTCCCCAAGAATGCCCCCTTTATTGTGTTCAGGGGCAGATTATATAGAGATAGCCATGCCCCAGCCAAACCCACCAGAAACCACTCTCCTGCCATCAGGAACTCCTGAAGGTCTTGTGCTCAGAGCAGCTGTAGGCACTCAGAACAGGGGATTACAATAAATTCAGGATCTGGGGTCTCACTGCTCCCAACAGGCAGTGCTCCTTACAGGAAACACTTAGCTTCTACCTTCCAAATTCTTGATCAGTCTGTATACTTTGGCTACTTGTCTCTCTATGTGTGGGATGTTCTGGTCAGTGATGGTGTGAGAGCTCTGAGCAAAAGGGATGCATGTGCCTTCCAATGAGGATGCCAGATCATTTGTGGAAATTTCCATAAATTATTCTTTTCTTTGCTGAGCTGACTCTTGGGTAGGCAAGATGGGGAAGTCACCACACCAGATCCCTAGGTAATAAAAAGCTCCCCCATGCTAAGCCATGATGAATATACAGTAGGAGAGAGATGCAATTACATTTTGAGGCGCTGAGATTGAGGAGATAATTAGTGCAATAAATTCTAGCCTTTCTTGACTAATGTCCATGGGATGCTCCACTTCACAATACTAGATACGGTTTCTTTTTATAATTATTTAATTTGCTTTTGTTGAAAATAACTTTTTCATACATTATATTCTGATCGTATTTCCCCTCCCTCATCTCCTCTCATATCCCCACCAATCCAACTCCACACCTTCTTTTCCTCTTCTTTAGAAAATTAATAGTTCAATAAAAGATAAGCAAGAATAAAACAAAGCAAACAGACAAAGAGATAAAACAAGCAAACAAAAACAAAACCAAGTAAAAGCATGCCTGAGAAACACATACTCAAAAGATACCCCCCACTTCACAAATGCACAGGCACAAAATTCATAAAAACACAAAATGGATAATCATAATAGATAAGTAAGCAAAAGGCAAGTAAGGTAAAAAAAAATGCCCAAACAAAGTCTCAGGAGACAAAACAATCTCCAAAAGTGTCATTGAGCTCATTTTGTGTTTGTGTGCTGGGCCTCACTAGAGTTGGTTTGTATACTTAGTAAGACTCCATTGCAGAAAATTATTATTTTTTTCTTTTGTGAGTGGTTGTCAGTTGGTGATAGCGTCTGATTTAGAAATGTGGTCTTGTGTCCACTTCTCTTCTCAGCACTGGTACCCCATGTGACTTGGAACTGTGCAGGTTCTGTGCATGTTGCCACAGTCTCTGTGAGTTCATTTGTCCGTCAGTCCTATTGTGTTTAGAAGGCCTAGTTACCTTCATGTCTTCCATCCCCACTAGCTCTAACAATCTTTCTGCTTTGTTTCTTGAGTCCTAAGGGAAGGGATTTGAAAGAGACATCCCATTTAAGAATGAGTGTTTCAATGTCTCTCAGTCTTACACGTAGAAATCTTAACTTCAACATGATGGTGCTAAGAGTTGGGGTTCTTTGAAAGGTTATTTTGTCTCATGTTAAATGTAATGCTCAACTGATATTCTTGATCAAATTTAAAAAGTTTCCATCTAATTCTAGAATACTGAGATTATTTTTAATTATAAAAAAACACTGAATTTGATCATATTCTTCTTCTGAATTTACTGGTGTTCATATGATTTTGGTCTGATGACCACATTGACTTTTGAGCTTTGAACCTGCCTCGTACATCTGAATGTCCTAGCTATGGTACAGCATATATTTTTTTTTAACCGTTACTGAATTTTCTGTACTAATATTTTGTAAAGATACTTGCTTAAATGTTCACGAATATATATGTATACACACAAATATATGTATATATTCTTCTAATGTCTTTAGTTTTAGCATTTGAGTAACTCTAGCCTCATAGAACAAGTTAAGAGGCATTCTTCCTGCACACAGCTCTTAAAAGGACATTAATGTGCTTTGTTACTTTGTTTGGTAGCATCCACTAGCAAACTTGAATTGTTAGTAATTTATTTCTTTTGCAAATTTAAATCCTATTTTTATTGTCTTTTCCATTGTGCTTCAGTAGATTGCATCTGTAAGAAACTGGTTCATATTATCTACTTAATTACGCTGTAGATATAGAGTTTGTAGAAGTCTCTTGTTCTTTTTGGATGCCTATAGAATGTGTGTTGTTGGTCTTCTATGGAGAGGAGGCTTTTGAATTATCTGGTGGAAGCCATGAATGCTTTTAGAATGAAACAATTAAGTCACAAAGGTAACACCAAAAATTATCTACGAGTATCCATAGAACTTCTTTTTCTATGAAACATCCTGGCTCTCTATTAAGGAATTCAAGATTTTTGGCACACTCTTGTCTTATCTTCTTCAAAGCTCTATGTCAGAATCTGATTTCTATAAATACTCAGTGTAATCCCACAGTGTAAATCTAGAGGTTGACAAAAGCAAATTTTTCTCTATATATATTTAACCAGGTTTCCAGAAAAATAATGTTTGGTTGTATTCTAATTAATATCATTAGAATAGAAATGGTCGTTCCCTCCCCCAATGGAATTAAGGCTGAGGAAGGAACAGAGATGGAAGAGAAACAGCTTGCTGTTCTGCCCATAAGCATCTATATAGTCATTTGAGTATTGTTTCCTAGAAATTCTGATTGTGTTGGATTAATAAATTCAGTTCTTTTCATTTTAAATATCTTAAAATTGGGTTCCTATCACCTGCAGCCAAAATAAATTTGATATTCTTTATTATTTATACAAAGAAATCAAGATCCAGAAAAGTAATGTGATTTGCTCTAGACTCACATTCAGAGTCAGAATAAAACCCCATACCTTTCAGGCCAGCATTCTTTCTTTCCCATCCTTCCCCATTTTAGAGGGGACTCCTGAAGCCGCAGTTCAGGAAGTTGGCCATTTTCCATCTGCTTCAGGTTCAGTGTACATTCTCTGACTTATCAACCCTCCTGTGTCACTTGCAAAATGAAATTCCCAATCATTCATGCTCCTGACACAGAGGCAATAGAACTGACAGATTCGGAGGCAATAAAAGAGACGCCTTTTGGTTCTGAGTATTTGTCTTCTAAGAAATAGATAAATTTGAGCGTTAATGGGATGCCTCGTGAATAATTCTTAGATGCAATATTTAGAGCACCGTATTTTCCAAGGCTATGGCAGCTACTATAAATGGAAGTGTATACTTTCAATCTTTCTTCTATATTAAAACTCCACAATCTAGCCTTTAGAAATCCTAAAGCGAGGGAAGCCTATAGAATTTATTTTGATGAGAATATGACCATTGATTTTAGTAGTCTAGCTTTGGATTTTGGAAACCATGATGCTACTCCCTAGGTCAAAGGTACAGGAAGCTTGAGTACAATCATCTTTGTCTTTCCAGTATATTACCATTGTTAGATTATTTTGGAGGTTGTTTTCTTATCATCACAGCCCAGGAAGAAAAGCATCTGACCTCTCAATAAGTTGGTCTTGACTTAGAGGTAAGTGTAATGGAGGATTCTTGTTCTTGTATCTCTGACCCTTCAGAGCAACTTGGGGGAGGCATTACTAGTATCAAAGTGAATTTCTCTTTAAAAGTACTTGTGCATGGAGTTTGTTCATTCAACAGCAGAGGCAAAAATGGTTGTATTATTCATGCTGATCTTATCCATTTCAATATCCTTATCTTCAAGGTGGTGTCAGGGTGGCAAGGGCATGGAAGAAGTTAACTGAATGTCTGGGAACAGAACATCAGCCAAGTGAAATAACATTGTACAACACAAAAGCACAACAGGAAATTGCGGCTGTAGCCATTCTGCTTTCCGATTGTATTGAAAAGAAGGAATAGTTCTTTTTGAACCAGTGCAAAAATCCTACCCTCTGAATCGGAAGTCCTACTTGGGGGTTAGTGCGACATAGCAGCAGTTATTTGGGAGAGAAGTTACTGTGGTGTCTGGATCGGCTAGAGCGCGCTCAAGTGGACCTAGTTATCCTGCAGATGCCACCCATGGGATACTGCTGCATCTGTAGACTCCTCAGTGGACGACTACAGAAGGTCAACACACATTTGCAATTCACAGATGTAACTCAGTGCTTAATTAAGACTGGCACTTCTTATCTTCACGTTTCCTTAATCCTTGTAATAACAGTTGACACAGGAAGAACGCAGCTTTAATAGTAACCTGGTTTACATTTGAACTTTTTGGAAAGAAGGTTTAGAAGAAGTTATGGTTCAATAAGGAATAGCTCCACAAGAGACTGGAAAGAGAGCTTAGCAGTATAAAGTGCTTTTTGCTCTTCCTGAGTATATGAATTTGGTTTTCAGCACCCCCAGTTTTTGGCTTGCAGCCACCCATAATCTGATCTTCAAGGTGGTGTCTCCCTCCAGGGGTCCCAGTGCCCTTGTCTGGTCTTTGTGGGCACCTACATGCACATGCACACATCCCCACTCAGACACAACACATACACACATATAATTCAAATATGGATTATAGGATGCATAATTAAAAATAAAGAATGAAAATTTAAGAAAAGATTCCTAGATTTTATGATCTGAGAAAACAGAAACAGGTGCACTTTGTTTATATTTGCTGCTAACTCAATTCATTTAACAGAAGAAGGTAATTTCAAAGATTATTTCTTGTCTTGAACCCAGTTAATTGAGTAGGAATTAAAGACTTGCCAAAGGGCTGGGGATGTATCTCTCCGGTAGATACTCAAGGCTCTAGCTCCATGCTCAGTGTCACAAAACAAGCAAAATAAAAGAACAAAACATTTCTTAGAGATAGGCATATGTTTAATAATACACAAAGTGGACAAAAGAAGACACTACCAAGACTCTTGAAAGCTTCAGGCCCGGCACTCAGTGTGGCACCCAGCTGGTCAGAGACAAATAGCCAACACTTTTCTCCTTTCTTTGAAAGTTTATATTGTTTCTCTGAATCCTATTAACACTCAGAAGAGGTGCTGATGTGTGTAGAGAGGTAGGCTTGACGTTTTACCTTGGATTGAGGTGATGGAGACCTCAGAGACCTACTTAGATTAGAGACAGCATGCGGGAAGTGATATCCAAAGATAAATTTGCTCTTCTATTTTGGTTCCCTTGAGAGGAGTCCTCACATCGTTCAGACCTAACAGGACACATGGAAAGGTTTCGTAAGCTTCTGAGAGAGGACTGGTGTGGCTCCGTCTTCAGACCTCTGCTCACCATGACCACCGTTTTGCCTGAGAGAGCTGACATGAGAAATGCCTGACAACACAGAAGGCCAAGCCTGTGACTTACAAGGAAATCAGACCAGCATTCAAGCTCAAAAGGTTTAATGAGATCCTTAGAATCTCTTCCTTTGCTTTGGGCACAGTGTTGTTGAAAATTATCTTCAGCTGTTTGCTGATATTTGCGGGCCTTTGTTAATCCTGGGTGGCTGGCATTGAGATACACTAGGCAGCCAAACTGCTCTAGTAATTTAACATTTGGCCACCAGTTAGACACCTGCTTTTTCATGCCATTCAGATAGTCTATCTCCTTGTCTCTTTCATCCCATTCTCTGTCTTATTTTTCTTACAGATTTTTCTCCTGGGCTTTCCACAGGGAACAAGGACTCTAAAAGGCTAAGGAAAAGGGATTTGATGACGAGGACCGATAGATACCTTGTCAAAAATTGAGGTGGTATTCTTGTAAGTTTCAGAGTCCACTCACAGACCAAGGGAAGCTACAGACTGAACAGAACTTCTTAGCTCTGCCATAGTATAGCCTAGAGGAGGGATGTTCTCTTAGAACTCAGGGTTCATACAGAAAAGTCAACTGTAGTTGTGACAACATGAATTTGGGTTTTCTCCAAAGGGTTATCTTATTCCATAACAGTTTTGTTTGCTGTTTAGATTTATTTATTTATTTATTTATTTATTTATTTATTTATTTATTTATTTACTTTTTCACCTACAGAGATGGTTCATTGGCTAAGAGTATTGACTTCTCTTCCAGTGACCAGGGTTCTAGTCACAGCATCCATATAGTGCGAATGGCCATCTGTAACTTCAGTTCCAGGGGACCAGCTGACCTCTTCTTGCTTCCGTGGGCATTTGCGTGCATGTGGTGCATACACATACCTGTAGGGAAAATACCCACATGCATAAACTAGAAATAAATAGATTTTAAAGAATTAATTATGAGTTTATATGTGGGTGCCTGTGGAGTCCAGAAGACAGTGTTGGATCCCCTGGGGCTGATTTCGCGTGATTGTGAGTGGCCTGACCTGGGTGTTGGGAGCCAAATTCCAGTTCTCTGGAAGAGCAAGAAGTAATAGGAGCTACCGAGCCATTTCTCTAGCCCTTCCAAGCCAGTTCTATATCATGGGTCAGTTTCTCATCACAGGGCAGGAGGCATGGCAGCAGATGGCAAGTGTGGAAGCAGAGCGGGATGCTGAGAGCTCATATTCTTAACTGCAGGTGGAGGGAGGCAGAAAGGGCCGGAGAAATGGGGAGAAAGAGAGGATCGAAACAAAAACAAAATACCACTGTGAGAAGGTCTGAACTCTCAAAGGCCAGCCTCGAGTGACATACTTTCTCCACATGCTCACACCCCCAAAACTTCCCCATACAGTACCACCTGCTGGAGGCCAACTGTTCAAGTGCTTGGGCCTATGGGGGAAATTTCTCACTTAAACCATCATACTGCCATATCATTACCAGGCTTTTGGTCTCAGAGTTAGTCTTCAAAGACGATAATAATTAAAAGACTGAGACTTAAATGTTTTATCTAGCAAAATGGATTGACACTTCTTTTACACCTTGTTGTTTTCTAATGCCTTATTCTGAACATTTTAAATGTAAAAATGATAGGAAAGCCTTATATTCCAAGCCTGTAGTCCCATCCAAAAGTCTTCTGTTAATATTTTACTGCACTTGCCTCGTCATTTTACCTGGCAATCCATCTATCCCTGTAAGTGGTCATCAATCAAATCTCTGAGCAATTCAAAGCAAGTCATAGGTACTAGCACAAATTTCCCCCAATTTGTCAGTATATATAACATTAAATGCAACTCAGTATTTTACAATGTCATTCTTTAGATAAATCTTCAGGAAAATGTACAGTTCTGAGTTTTGATAAATGGCTCAAACCTATGTATGCTTTCCCTAACCTTCCCCAGCCTGTGTACTCTAGCCGCTCCTTGAGACCAAGTGCATTGAGGCAGCGTTGTATACAACAGGTGGTAGGAGCAACTGGATATTTGGGGTGGGGGTAAGGGTGGGGAATAGGGTGTGAAGGAGTTGGGGGTGTTCTTGTGACCCTCCCTACTCCTCCACTGTCAAGATGCAGAAAATCGACATCACCCCAGAAACTTCCTTCCTGAAGCTTCCAAGTTATGTGCTTGCTTCTACAGGTAATTCTTGACCTTATGTTTAGTCCCTCAAGGAGTTGTTCTAGAAACTTGTCAGTGGAACCATATGATATGTATTCTTTTGTGAAATGATTCTTTAATGAGAACAAAACTGCTAAGTATACTTTCTTATCACTGATTATTATTTCATTATATATTAATATCCATACTTTAAAAAGTTTTCATTAATAGGCACATGAGTTGTTTCATCTTTATGGCTAGCATAGCATAGTAAATATACTATGAACTTTCTCCCCTAAGAATTATTGGGAATATGAATGCACATCTCTTGGTATATATATATTATGTAATTTATGTGAATTCTTGTTGTTCACATCCTCTTCAACAGTTGGAGATGTTTGTCTTTTTAACCCATCTATTCTGTTGGCTGTGCTAGTATCTTATTGTAGTTTTCAAATGCATGTCTATGAAAAATAGCGATGCTAGGTACTTTCTATATGATAATTGACTACTTTTCTCTCAGAGTTAGTCTAAATTATTTGATTGTTACCATTCTGTGAAATGCTCATATTTTGAGTTATACCTTGGTAGATATTCATTGTAAATATTTTCTCTCACTTTCTTTACTTGAGACTTTTGGCTTAAAAATAGGATTTTGATGAATATTAATACATTTTTTTATTGTTGTGTTTGTATCTTGTTAAAAATATTTCTTAGGTATTATTTCCTTTCAGAAAAAAATTCTAATTCGAGTTTGAGTCTATATCCATCGCCAAGACAATTATGGATACAAGCTGTGAATCAGGAGGGTGTTTGTCACAAGCAGTGTTTTAGCTCTATTTGTAATAAAGGTTTTGTTCTCCTTGTGAGTGCTCCAGTGTCTTTTTCTAAAATTAAGTGAGTGTGCAGATGTGAGTCTATTCCTAGGGCCTCTGTCTTGCTCTGTTCTGTTAGGCATCATATTGGCTCTTTATGCTCAAACCACACTACCCTGTCTCTTGACAGGAAGCCTGAGCATCAGGAGATACTTGTGTTTCTGATATATTTCTTCTTTAACAGACTCCTTAGCCATTCTGAGCCATTTTCATGTGGATTTTATTAATATCTTGCTAATTTCAAATACTTGGATATTATGAACATTACATTGATTCTATTGATAAAATTATCTAATTTTTGCAAAACTTGAGATATAAGCAACATTGAGAGTTACAGGTCATAAACATGATGTATCCTACCATTTACTAAAGTCTTCAGTTGCTCTGCGTAAACTCTCTGTCATGAAGTAATATTTTATATAGTACATATATGTATATATTACACATATATATTCTTTAGAATATATTTCAGATACTGCTTTTGTAATTTACACTGTAAGTGAACATTTTCCAACTTAGGTTAATAGTATATGATTTTGAAAATTGACTTAAAATGCTTCAAAATTACAAAATTTAAGTACTAATTTTCTTAGTTGTTTTCAAGTTTCATAGTATTTTCTCAAACAGTGGTCACATAGTCTGTGAATACACACAGACTATTTCTTACTTTAAATGTTCATTTTGCTTAGTTTTCAATATTTTACTAGTTCTTGCCTTATTATACTTCTTGGATATCTAATAAAATTATGACTAAATATGTTGAGCTTTAAGTTTTGAGAAGAGAACCCTAAATGTTTTACCTGTATGCTTGCTATTTGCTGTAGGCAATTATAGAGAATGAATGATTTTAGATGCCTTTTTCCAGAATATAATTATTTAACTCTTTAGATATTCTCTTATGAATAAGTACAAAGCACCACGCACATTCTCTATATTTTTGAGACGACTGTATACTTTTTCTTTTTTTCTATTGACACCTGCATCTTATTGCTTGATTATGTTTTCAGCTTCTCTAGTATTCTTGGAATGAACTCTCCTCCATGGTGACGATGTAGTACCATTTTTATATGTCACTCAAATAGATTTAAAAATACTGTATTGAATATGTGTGACTTTGTTAAAAAAATTCCTTTGAAAAAGTAAGCGGTTAAAGACAAGTAGCAACGTGCCATACAGGACTTGCATGGCGAAGTAAAATGTGTGGCAATAGTAGTTCACAGCGCGACATATTGAGAATATGCTGGGAGCTTCTCTATTTTACATAGAGTGTATTATTTTTCTTTCTCCTTATATGTGTATGTGACCATGGTCTGTGTGTATGTGTACATACATGTGTGGCTGTACGTGGGTACATGTGTGGTTGTGCAAAGGTGTGGGGGCCTGAGGTTGATGTGAATAACCTTCCTCAATCCTTAGTTTCCCTGTTCTTTGAGACAGGGTCTCTCAATCAGATATAGAATTCACTGACCACTAATCTAACTGGTCGCTGTGCTGTTGGATTATATTGCCTCTGCCTCCTGAGGCTGGAACGACAGGTGCTTGTTAAAGAAGCTTTTCTCACATCCAAATGGTGATATTTACTTCCAGAAAGCTTCTAATTCTATCTTATGTTTAGACCTCTTCCTCCTTCCTCCCTCCTCACCACTGCCTCTGTCTATCTTGTTTTTTCGAGACAGGGTTTTTCTGTGTAGTCCTACCTATCCTGGAACTCTCTGTAGACCAGGCTGGCCTTATATTCACAGACACATAAAGATGTTTCTGTGCTTCGATGTGAGAACTTAACTATCTTTTGGGTATGAGGACAAACATTTCTCATGTTGCTAGGGATTATGCTGGTTTCAAAGAGTGGTGGTTGGAGGTTCTAATCCTAAATCTGTGACTTCACTAGTGCTGGTTGGTTGGGAAAGGTTCTGGTACCAAGTGTGATTTCCCTCTTGTTGAGCAGATTTTAAGTCTAGTTAGAGAGCTCCCGGTTACCACTACAGCAGGTATGCCCCTGCTACCCCTTGGGATATTTGTGCCATGCTGGCCATTGCTGTGGCTCTTAGATGGCATGGCTGAGGAGGACTGCTTTCTGTTTCCCTCATTTGGAAACTTGCATGGTGCCTTCTGGTAACATGAGAGCTAGTTCTCAGGGAGGAGGCTGAAATTTCTCTACATGGAAATTCAAAATGGCAATAAAGTTTAAAGCTGACAATATCTGCAGGAACTGATTTTTCAGTACTTAAGGCAAATGACAGAATTACTTAATTCAGTAAGTGTTTGTAAAAATCAGTAATAAAATGGGCTATTTTTAAACACAAAGGGGTGAACAAATAAAAGGCAATTTCAGAAAAATCTCTAAATAGAAAAAAGCCTACACAAATATGAAACTAAACTGTATTAAGAAGATTTAAATAAAAGTTAATAGTGATATATCATTCCTTTTTCTTCATATCAGATGGGAAAAAATTGAAATGTTAAAAGGATAGTAGGAATGGGTAGTGAGAATCCTAATTAAAATGTTATTTATTGTTATGTTTTATTTACCTTTATGTGTCTGCGTGAATACATGCCACATGTATGCATGTCCATGGAGGCCAGAAGACAGCATTTGATCCCCTGCAGCTGGAGTTTCAGGCAGCAGTAAGCTGCTCGACCAGGTCCTCTGGAAGATCCGCAAGCACTAGTAGTCACTGAACCCTCTCTTCAGGCCTTCGTGAGCCTTTGTTGCTGGCACAAGTTAGTGCAACTTTACTCTGTGGGAATTAGTAATAACTATGAAGACAAATATGTTCTCGCACTCTTAGCTAGTTATTTACTTGATTGTTCTGCTGCTAAAACCTTTAATGCATTGCCGCAGTTTTCTATGTCCACTGCTGATCATGTGTTATAAGCTTTGGCTTCCTCTGGCCGTGAGATCATTCTCAAACATACATCCCCATGATCATCATTTGCCATGCAGTCCTCACTAAAACTGACACTGTGCTGTTTAAACTTTCACCTACCAAAACTGTAAATAAACTTCTTTTTCTTTCTTAGTTCTCTGCCTCAAGCATTCTACTTTAGTAATGAAAATGGGCTAGTGTATATGTCTCAGAAGAGATCTTTTTATCATTTAGATACTTGATCTTTGTCAAGGTAGGACTCTAGCCTTTCCCTCTTATCTTACTCACATCTTCCCAGATGTGAGACAGAATCATTATAGCTCAGGCTGACTTCAAACTTGTTATTCTGCCCAAGAAGGCCTTAGATCACTCCTTGTCCTGAGGTATATACTACCAAACCCTTCTGACACATCTCCACCAATGACCACTTCTCTTCTTTTCTTTTTTATTCTGCCTGCAAGGATGTCTTCCACATTGTAATCCACCTGACCATTCGTGTGTGTGTGTGTGTGCATGTGCGCGTGTGTGTGATGTATGGTTTATGTATGTGTTTGTTGTGATATGTGGTTTGCTTATTTGTGGTGTGTGATATCTGTGTGTGGTATGTGGTTGGTGTGTGTGTATGTGCATGTGTGTGATATGTGTGCAGTGTTTACGTGTGTGATGTGGTATGTGTGTGTATTTGTGTGATGTGTGTATGTGGTATGTGATATAAGTGTGTGATGTGTGGTATGTGTGTGTTTGGTGTGATATGTATGTGTGGTATGTGTGTAATGTCTGTGTGTTTGTTTGTGTGTGTATGTGTGTATGTGTGTGTGTTAGGGGAATAAGTCTTGTAAGTTTCGTGTACTTTCTGATTCTGGAATGAACTCTGTTGATGACAAGCTGAAGTCACACTTTCTAATATCAACTTAAAGATGAAAAGCTGGAGAGACGGCTCAGCAGTCAAGAGCACTTGTTTTTGCAGAGGATCCAGATTCTGTTCCCAGCACCCAGAAACCACATGGAACATAACAATTGTTTGAAAAAATCATTTTCAGGGGATCGGGTACCCCTTTTGACCTCCACTCGCATCAGAATTGCACACGTTGCACAGACATGCATGCAGGTAGAAAAAAAAATCACCTGAATAAAATAAAAATTGATGATAAAATAAAAATTAGAAAAAATCTTTAAAAGAATGAAAATAGTATCTTTTTCATAATTTACCTTGCTCTTATATCTCTTTTCCTTGGTAGAGGACTTGGGTAGGAAAATATGATATTTTGAGAAATATTAAAATAAATGGAATTTCAAGTGTGAAATAATCATAAAGAATTCATTCTGATGAACTGATGCCTCTGTATTGGTTATGGGACATTTTTCATGGGCTCTGCCTTGTTTTTATTGTTGCTAACTGGAGTTGACAGGTTTTATGTCTTCTTTTATGTTTTACTGTTAGCTTTAGCAAGATGAACTAGCTGATGGCATCTTTGTCCACAGGCCAAGGGCTATTTTTGCATGGACTCCACCAGCCTAGGAAAGCATTCTTGGACATTAGAGAAGATATAAGCATTAGCAAACATGCCAGGCCCAACAACTACACCCATTCCCTGCTCTATCCTCCTGGAAAGCTGGCTTTGTGAAAGAGGGATCATCTTTGCAATAAACTCTGGCTTTCATATAGCTGACATCAGTCGAATGTCTGCTTAGAGGTTATTGATGGAAAGATCTGGAGAACTAGAACACAGTGGTCCTGGCTGGGAAGCAGAGAACAAATTAGCACTTACCAGAAGCCCTGGATCACTGAGTTATTTATGTGTCTGAAGTGGGACTAAAAATAGGGCCTAACATCTCCTCGTCTCCTGTTATGGGTTACTCCCCCCATTATATATGCTTCTGTCTTGTCAGGGCAAATAAAGATAAGACAGCGTGGCCATAATTCTGTGTCATCACTTTGGGCCATGTTATCTGCTCACTCAGCACCTATCTCCTCTGCCACTCCTTCCTGTCTCCTCTCTGATTGTCCCAACTCCTCCTTCAAGCCATTCCTAATAGCTCACAGCTTTTCTCTTTCCTCTGATGAGCTCAGAACGTCCTAGTAAAGGGTTTGGCATCATTTGTTAGTGTTTATAGTGTTTTCATTTAATTTTTTTAATAAAATGAGATGCCAAATGACTTCCATTTATTACAACCCCTTAACAAATCCCAGTGCTCTGTGCCTCTAAGATAACACTTTGTGGTTACTGGGTAGTTTATAATTTTTGAATATGTTCATGCATGTATGAACATCTTTTTTGCCCCCTCAAATCCTCCTTGTAATCCCTTCTCTACCCCCGACAGCTCCCTTTCAGACTTACGGCCTTTTTCTTTGGTAAAATTACAACCTGCTGAGTCCATTGAGTGTTTCTCAGATGCATATGTTTTTAGAGTTTATAACTATTTGGTACTAGATAACCAATTAAAGGGCTCATACCTTGTGAAGAGTGATTCTTTCTCGTAGCAGGAGTTAATTGCCTGTAGCTCTTCATCTAGATATGGGCCCCACGAGTTCTCCCCCATCCACATTGGCATATCATCGGGTGCTGTTCTTGTCCAGGTTTTGGTTAGGCAGCTATATTGTTGAGATTTAATGGGTTTATTTTCCCATGAGTAGAAGATGAAATATATAATTTTTTACTGAACATATAAAGAGGTGGTATTTTATTAATATTTTAAAAATACAAAGAATTTAAAATTTCTTTATTCCTATGACTGTGTATGTGTGTGTGTGTGTATGTGTGTGTTTGTGAATCCATGCCACAGTGTGCATATAGAGTAAGTAGCATAATAGAATTTCTCTCTTTTCATCTTCCCCTGGATTCCAGACAGCAGAGAACTCAGGTCATTGGGCTTGCATACAAAGTGCTTTTTATTATATCCCTTAAAAATAAATGCATTTAATCTTAAAATCCAAAACACCTTTATTTATCATGCATGTGTGTGTGTGTGTGTGTAAGTATGTATGTTATCATGTGCAGGAAGAGTCAGAGGATTGCTGTGTGGAATCAGTTTTTTCCTTCAACTTTTATTTGGGTTTGGGAAACCAAACTATGTGGTCAAGTTTATGTGACAAGTGCCCTCTATCTGCTGAGCCATCGCAACAGCCTAGAAAGAAAAATTTAATTTCAATGTCACCCCTCAAAAAATATTTTTGCTTTTCCATATTTTATTATCAAGAATTATTGGGTCATTTATCTCATTGCCAATTTACACTGTGTATAGTATTTTGAATTCTTTTTCCTAGTTAAAATATCACCATGAAAAAGATTATCATTTCATTTATCATATAATCTTATAGTCTGACCGTATTACATAATTATTGTAATAGGCCTTTGTTTGGGACACAAAATAACTTTCAAGTTTTTACTACAATAGTAAAATTAATATTATAAAGTATGTAACTTTTTGTTTTGTCTGTTCTGAGGGAGATATCCTAGTGCTTTATTTGATTGATAATAAGTGCTCAGTAAATGAATGCTATCAATTTATCCCCAGACACTTTCAGTGCCTGTATTATTTGAATCACTACACAAGTTCCTGACTTTCCTTTGGTTAAAGTTGAAATCTACATTTGGCACAGAACACTTTGCCTGTAGTTCTGATTTCAGACTTTTTTGGGCAAGGTCGAGACACTGAGGTGAACATGCTGAGATGTTAGCTTTTCTTTTGGGGCCTCAAGGAAGAGGCAAACAGCTTCCCAATTAAGTCCATATTCTGTTGATTTTCTAGACTAAAACATCATGCAGAAAGTCCTGTCCTCCAAAAAATCTTATCTCTACACCAAGGGTCAGCACAGCAGTGTGTCCAGGGAAGTGTCTGTTTGTCCTTCCTGTATCTTAATGTGCACTTCACCCTTTTCTCATCATTACTAATGCAGCAGGTTTAGCTGGAATTTATCATGGGCTCCCCTGGCTCTGCTCCTTTACAGAAATAATCACAAACCATAAAGCATCTGAGAAATGAAACAGAGTGTATGACACTCATATAAGAACAGTTGTGATTTAGGAGACAGGGGATATAATTATGTGCTGCAGAAGTTCTTGCCCTTGCCTACACAAGGGCACAGAGAACATAAAGTTTCTGTGTCCCACTGAGGTGGTACAAAGTTTTGTTATGCCTTGGAGAACTGTCAGAAATCAAGCCTGATGACCACCTTTCTTGAGATTGTACTTTGAAAATGGCCATATATTAATCTCTCTCTCTACACACACACACACACACACACACACACACACACACACACACACACACACACACACACACAGTGGTCTTTCCATTCTTTATATCATGTATGTCTGGATAATCCCTCCAAAGTTTTTTGCTCTGTCATGAATACATCTCAGTATTTCTGCAACTTAGAGGTTTAATGGCAAACTGACCTACGATCACTATGCCAAACATGATGAAATATATGGAATGGAAAGAGAAACAAGAAACACACAGACAGATGTGTTAGCTTGTTTCATACGTCTATAACTGGTGTTCATATCTTCACATTGTGTTATTAGCTTTCCACATCCCCTTTCTCTCTTTAGCATCTCAGTAGTCAGAAGTTCTTTGCCTGATGCAGCAACCAAAATATTTATTCTTTTTTTTTTTTTTTTTTTTTTTTTTTTTTTTTTTTTTTTTTTTTTTTTTTTTTTTTTTGGTTTTTTGAGACAGGGTTTCTCTGTGGTTTTGGAGCCTGTCCTGGAACTAGCTCTTGTAGACCAGGCTGGTCTCGAACTCACAGAGATCCGCCTGCCTCTGCCTTCCGAGTGCTGGGATTAAAGGCGTGTGCCACCATCGCCCGGCCCAAAATATTTATTCTTAAAGGAAACAAGGTTTGTAGTGATTCTATTCATGTTTAATTTGAGAGTCTGCCTTCAAAATGAATAAACGTGTTTAGTTTGGCTTTTCAGATGAGAAGGACAGTTGAGGGGGTAAAGTGATGGGGTTATAGAAGCTTATGCTAAGTTTCCAGGAAGATTCTGGAGCTTGGCAATGTGTGGCAGAATAAGTGTTCCTGGGCAGAGTCTCCGAGAGAGCACTGTGTGAAGCCGTAAACGTGAAGCCTAAGTTGCAAGGAAGCTGCAAAGCATGTTGGCCATGCTAGGACTGTGGCATGCTTGCTGAAGAAATCTGCAGACATAACATTGGAGATGCCGCAAGAGAGAGACTATGATTTGATTTTATAGGGACTCACCGTTAAGAGATTATCTCAGAGAGAGAAGATACTTGACTCCCACCCCCAAGAATTATTTTCAGAATTTTATTTTAATCCATTGTTATTTCTTTATACTTAAGAAAGCATACACCAGAAACCAAGCAGCTCATGAGGACAATAAGACTGATATTGAAGGGAATTCTGCCCATCCCATATGGTTAAACACGAAAGACACACATCTGAGTTGCATGGGTTCATGGTGGCACTTTTAACAATTAATGGGTCATGACCATGTTTTCAGAGTCCAATCTCGGACTTTTGAATACCGTTGGGAATATTAAAGACTATAGGGACTGACAGAGTTGATGGAGATGTACTTTGCATTATGGGATGAAAATGAGATTCTTAAGGGCAAGGGGTGAAAATATTATGGTTCAAATGATAGGTTTAGGTAGCAAATTGCCAAGAGCTAGATATATGATGGCTTATCGTCATTGTCAGCTTGACTGGATTTATAATTACCATGGAAACACCTTTTTGAATGTCAATGGAAATGTTTCCCCAAAGGTTTTGCTGAACCAAGACCTACCTTGAAATGGGCAGCACCACCCAATGGGCTGGTGTTACAAAAAGAATAAAATAGAGAAAGCAAGGTGAACAGTAACCCTAATCCTTCTTACTGAACTATGAATTTATAGTTATTAAAATATTCTCACTAAATAGAGATGCAATGTTGTAGTGATATTTCATTTGTATTTTAATAAACAAAGCTTGTCTGAAGTTCAGAGTGTAAAACAGCTGCATTAATCAGCCTTACAGACCAGGCAGTGGTGATACACACTTTTAATCCCAGTAACCACACTAGTTTGCCATAGAAACTTGCGGTAGTGGTGCACACCTTTAATCCCGGCACTAGAGAGGAATATAAGATGGGAGGGGACAGTTCTCACACACAATCTCATTCTGAGATTCTTGGAGGCAGGATCGCCGTTTTAGACAGAAGTAAGAGGCAGTGGCTGGCTGTTTTGCTTTTCTAACCTTCAGGTAGAACCCCAGTTTCTGTCTCTGGGTTTTTATTAGTTATGCTACGTGATGTAACTAGTTACCTTATTGTTCAATGTGTATTGAGAGTTTCTATGGCAAATAGACAGCATGGGAAGAGGGAAAAGTCACCAACTATTTGTTGACAAGGGCAAGAGACTAGATGATGGTGAGGAATGTGTGCCAGTGGGTAGAGTTCAAGCAGACATTTGTGAGAAGGGGCCAAGACCACATACCTCTTCTGAAATAATAAATGATAAAATTGAAATCAGTAGGAAGTGTTACAGCACCGTCCACTGTAACCGGTGGAGGGTAGGTGCGGAAGTGTGTGTGCTGAGGTCCTTAGCAGCAGAAAACTGAAGGGTTGCCATGCCAGGACTGCGGAGTGGCTGCTGAAGAAGGTGCAGATGTGGAGGTAGAGAAGGCACTGGGAACTGGAAGCTTTCTATTGGGAGTAGAGAGTGATCAGGAAAGAACTGGATGGTGGAGAGGGTGTTGTAGAGTTGCCCCTAGAGAAAAGAGAAGACTGTGCAAAACAAACCAAAAAAAAAAAAAAAGGGTTGTTGGGCTGGGACAGTGCTTATGTATTATAGACCTAAACAAACATTTAGGCTGGGGTTGGATAGTTTCTGAAGGACTGATGGCTGGACGCAAACGTAGTTATATGGGTCAATAATTGTTGAAATAGGAACGGCGGGGCTGCGTCCCCAACACCCCAGCCGCTTGGCTAGCTTATGCCTGAAATAACAACACACAAACTGTATTCATTTAAGAACTGCTTGGCCCATGAACTCTAACCCTTACAGGCTAACTCTCGCACCTGGACTAGCCCATTTCTAATGATGTGTGTAAGCACCCCAAGGTGCGCTTAC
>NW_026067931.1:7155466-7258930 GCF_014885135.2 Alexandromys fortis
GGAGTCGCCATGATTCTCCCGCTCCAGACAGATGCAGGTTAAGATCCTCCCTGGTAAGCCAGCTCGTGGGCTACATAGAATATTAGAAATGGGTTAGAACAATATGTAAGAGCTAGCCAATAAGAATCTGGAACTAGCCAGGCCAGGCAGTGTTTAATAGAATACAGTTTCCGTGTAATTATTTCGGGCATAAGCTAGCCATGCGGGCGGCCGGGTGCTGGGGATGCAGCCCTGCTGCTCCTTCAACAAATAATTCTCAGAGACTATGTAGCAGCTCTTTTTAAACATTTAAGTTGTAAGTAGGTCCTTTCCTTGAAAATAACGACACCTAAGGAATTCTGCCCCTCTCTTACTTAGAATTTCATGTATTCTATTATATTTCATGGTATATGAGAATTCTTCAAATGAGAAAATTGCTAAAGTATATTGGATCCAATTTCCATGAAAGAGTTCTTCATAACTTGAATTTGCTGGCCAGCTCTCGTCCTCATTCTCCTGGAGCATAGCACGTCTTCCTCATGTGCTTTGCACAGGATGCCCCCTCAGCATGGACCATTCTTTCCTCTGTTCTTTCTTACGACTGTCTCTACATAGAAGCCGTGTAGTTCAGAAAACCTTCCTTGACTCATTCCAGATTTGTGTTCTGTGTCCGCATTGATCCATTCTCCTGTTTGGTGCTCACAATACCCTCACTCCCTGTTTGCTTGTCCCTTTCCTCTGCTGGACTGGAAGAGGTGTCAAGGCAGTGGATGAGTATCCCCAGCTCTATAACAGAGTTGAAACAGTGATGTGTGCTCTATATACTATGTGGTTAGAGCAAAAGGGAAGAATTCTCTTTCCTTTCAATGGATGGGTACAAGACGGAGAGGTAATTGTTGCAAAACTAGGATCTGCTGAGGATGGACCTCAGATAAAGTTACAAAATCAGCGTCTATTAGCTGAAGGCTTGTATTTCTGCATTTAATTTTTGTTATGGTTACAATCCACACAATTTCATGTGCTCAAATGGACAGTCCTGCATGCATGCATACGTTTATGTACACACACACACACACACACACACACACACACACAATTGGCATTTCTTATTTCTTTGGGTTTTACTTCCATCTGCTCCAACTGCACCAGCTTCCTTATGGATTTATGGCTCTTTTTATACTCTTCATGTCCATCTTGATCTCTCTCCCCATAACATTTTCTGGTATTCATTCCTCTGGACCTTTTGGCCTTTCATTTTGTCTTTTGTTTCTTCACTGCTTTCCAGGTTGCACAAGACTCTTCCCAGAAGCCTTTGCATAGGAATCCTGAGGCTGACTTTGGCAGTGCGGATATTGTACAAAGGGCAATGCTTGGTGCTTTCTTTTTCCTATAGAGACTAGATGCTCATAGCGTTTCATTGCTGATTCTTTGCAATAGTACTACACAGGCAAAGTGTTAATCAAGTATAGCAGCAGAACTAATTAAAAGGCATACATTATACATCTTGTGGACACTGTCTTAATTAGCATACATTCTCCACATTATAAATTCATGTCAGAGGGAATTAAAAGAAGAAACTTAAAAATGAAAAGACTCATATACAGAGGCCCTGATACTTGTTTTCCCAAGACTTTTTTCAGCATGTGTCTTTTAATTTTTGAGGGACTTTAAAAGAAAATTATTTCTCCTCTTTCTTTTTAAAATTCAATCTGTTTTAAGATAATCAAGTTAATCCCATTTCCCCATCAAATCTCAAATAATATTCAATGAACAGGTTTCTATAAATGAGAACACTTAATTTTGTTCTTCTCTAATAGCCTCTACTAGGCCTTTGATGGTAAACCCAACAGTCACTCCTCTCATATGAGTAATGCTGCTCTTTTCGATTCATTTCATAGTCCATCCCTAAATGGTTAGGTGCTGTGGGTCAAGGACAAGTCTTTCTTTCTTTGTAATCTTTCCTGAGTAATTTAATTTCTTCTTGGGATGGATACAGGGATTGAGGGATGACTCAGGCTTAACAGTTTCAGACTTTGTATATCCTGAAATGTATATTAGTGATTCTTATAACTTGATCTCTAGACACCTCCTTGTGGAAGCAAACTTCATGACAGAAATGTTAAGGAGATGACTAGGCATCCAATAGTTCCTGAGCCATATGGCACAGGGATAGGTTTTTGCTTCCAACCATGAGTACTCATTTGTATCACTGCTTATGTTTTTTTGTATTTTACCAAACTGAATCCAAAGGCTTGCACAGTTTTCTGCTCCATACGCAGTTAAGGCTTACTTCTCTTCTGCTCTTGACCTCAATCTATTCTTTGAAAAGGTGAGCTTGGAAAGCCATTGTCAGACTCAGGGACCAGGGAATCCCTGATAGGTAGACAGACAGAATGAGGGGCAACAAATGATCAAAATGGCAAACTTAGGGTTTCTTCCTTATACTCCACACTAGTCAGCAGCAAATGCCTAAAGGCAAATTAGTTTTTTTTTCTTTTGTTGGTATGGTTCCTCTGCCATCAGAATAGGCCAGGCTAGCTCAATGCTGGACATGTTTACCCCAAAGCTGCAGGTGTCTCAACTTCCCTGTCCTTGTTCAAACCTCCTTGTCTCCTAATGTAGGGGAAGAAAACTCCTCAAAGACCATAAAGATCCCAGGTCTCTAGAAGAGACTAGTTTCTTTTCCTGAGCCCCCTGTGTGCAGGGTCTTTCTTTCTGTGTGCCTTGCTATGTATGTTTTCTCACTACCAATAAACCCTCTCTTCTCTGGTTGACTCTGCAGCTGTTTCTAAGATCCTGCCCTGCTGTTACCTCGTGTTGGACACATTCCTGCCTTTTTCGTCTTTAACTTGAGAAAACGAACCTAATCAAGACCCCTGGATGGTAACAAGATCATATCACATTTCTCTTCAAAACCCTTAAATCAAGTAGAAGGAAATTCCAGGTTATTTAAAAAGCTGATTGGACCCTTCTTCATTTTTTTTCTTCATTTTTTTGCTGTTTGTTTTCTTTTTTGAGACAGGATTTCTCTGTATAACACTGGCTGTCCTAGAACCTCTCCAGGCTGGTGTTAAACTCAGAGATCCACCTGCCTCTGCTGCCTGAGTGCTGGGATCAATATTGCTTGTCTCTCTTACTTTGTTTCCTATGTAAGCGAAATACTAAATTCATCCACATGTGGCTATTCATCTCCTCTGTGGTACATTTCTGACTAGCCTGTCTAGGGCACTAAGAAGCATTTATGGCTACCCGGTGCACTGAATATTTATTTGAAGATTTTCCCTCCCACACCTCAAAACATAAGCTTCCGAGAGCTAGGAGCTTTATCCATTTTAGTGTTTTATAGCAGTGTACCAGAACAACTGTTGCTTTGAAGATACTCAATTTGCACTAACTGAATAAAATAATTTCTGAATTTTCTTTCTACCAGTTAAACTTCAGAAAAGGGAGAGCTGCTAGGCAATGCCTCTGAAATGCACGACTTTGATAGGGAATATTATAGGATGTTGAAAACATTAGAGCCTGGTATTATGAGGGAATGGCATAGACTCAGGGGGGATCTATTTGTTTACACCTAAAAAGACAAAGCGACAATATTTATTTTACTTAAGACCTTTAAAATTAGAATCCGGAGTCATTCTGTAGGACTGGAAGAAAATAGCCCCGTTAGGACCGACTGGTTAAATTGCACACTACAAGATTAATTCATTACTATTTACCAAAAGCATATGCACTTTTATGAATGTTGACCTAGCAATTGTGATTCCAATAACTTTTTAAGGAAATAATTCTAAGCATAAAGATTTAACTCCCAAGTTATCTTCTGTGCAGTTGTTTATTATAAGGAATTTTAGCAATCTAAACATCTAAAAATGTCTTTAGTTAGATACAGTGTAGTTCAAATAAGCAACAGAAATCTGTGTAGATGTTTATAAAAGACACATACACTATAAAATGTTTAGGGAAAAAGACTCATACGAGACAAAATGTATTTAGTAAAATATGTATGTGTCTAGAAATAATGGGCTGGGTTTAAGTCAATTTAAGCATCTAAGTGTTAACAATAGTTGCTTTATTCATGTGCAAATTGCTAGAAATTCTAGATTTTTTGTTTTGTCATCAATTTTTATAATGGTTCTATAATAAATATATAACGTGTGCAATTAAAAAATCTGCAGCAGTAAGCTTCCCCAAACAGTATACTGATATCCTTGCTTCGGAGTTGCACGAGGGCTCATTATGACTATGATTCATTGTCGCCATCTGATTTGGTGATGCACTTGCTGAGCATCTAGTATGTGCCAAGCATTGAAATGAGTGATTTGCAAGGAGGCCGGGCATCTGTGCATTGCTTCCTAAACTCACCTGAAGTTAGACTAGGTCTAGATTTCCCCGTGTCCCAGGTAGGGATGTGTGAAACTATACGGAGTTTTGGAAGGGTGCTATGTATGTAATAAATCCGACCAACAGAAGCAAGCTGTGGCAAACTGACAGTGATGAGAGGGGCCACAAATGAAACTTGCTGCCCTGGAAAGCGTGCCAGCGCTTGCAAGGACAGCCAGCCTCGACTCTGTTTCATAATACGTGGGCATTTAATTAGAGCCTTCAATAATGTATTACGTTTTCTGTATTGGAATTACTCTTTGCCTTTCTGCTTATCTCTCTCTGAATGAAGCGATTTCCAGCAATGCTCAAACTGCATTATTCAGTACCAACCAACAGCATGTGTTGTTGATGAACTTCTCTCCTGGTAGGTTGGGACCTGTAGATGCCAGGCTACAGTTGCCATCCTCTGGCCGTCTGCAACACTAACCTCTGCTAAGGGCAAATGGCATTTATTTCTCCTTTCCAAGTAACAGAAATTCTCAGTGTTACTTAATACCCCAGTGCGTCCAACTTAGGCTAATATGGTCATTTCTCCACTTCCTCCAAGAATCACCGCTTTCACTAGGAACCGAGGTTCTAAAGAAGAGGCAAAAACGCTTTCCCGTAAACAGCAGAGGCAGTTTTCTCAAGGGGAGCGATAGCTTAGTTTATTTCTTCTTTTCCTTTATTTCTAGTCAGTTTTCTCATCTAGAAAGGTATTGAAAGAATAAAAGACTGCTTTCTTGTATTCGAGCTACATAACCTACATGCTAAGCTATCTAATAAAGGGGGGCTTATTACAAGGATAGAAAAATTTTGAAAGTGATAAGGAGTGCCCATTGTTGTAGCAATTACAAGATGGAGGGGAAATGACTCTTTGCCATTTCAGAGAATTGGAAGGCTTTTTTATTTTAAAGAACCACGTAATCAAGAATTATAATATACGATCATATAGTTGCTTATTAATATTAAATTATAATTGCAGTTTTAAAGCACCCTGTGTTAGACCCATATTACTAGTAAGCAAGTTCACTTGGAGAGTATTGTTACAAAGAATATAAAGAGAAATAATAAGCATTATGACCACTGTCAGGGAAAGCCCTTCCCCCCCAGAAAAGAAATGAATCTTAACTAACAGCAAAAGGAGGTCTGGACGGTGAACCTCCTGATGATCAGAGAAGCCCCTCTGTGCAAGGATTGTAAGGGTTTATCCCACTTAGGAGAGCAAGAGGTAGGTGTAGAATAGCAAAGTGGGAAGGCAAAGGGATTTGGGATTTGATAGTTGTGAGTGAAAATACTGTAACAATGAGGAAAATGGAGGGTATAGTGCCACTCGAGAGATGAGTTAGCCTGCCTTTGAGCACGAAAGGGCTAGTAGCTGTTACTGCCTCAATTTTTGGTCTGTAAATTCCAAAGACACACCAAGTAGAACGATTAAATAAGAATTCCATTTGTTTTCAAGGAATGCTTATTTAAGGATACAACTCTTGCGATGATCACTATGGATTTTCATAGGATCCTTTTCTGAGACTATGGATAAGAGAGTAGGCAGGCCATTTCTGGTTAGAGAACAATAATTATTTTGTTGGTAGTCCATAACGGTCTCGGGAGTATTTCAGCATAGAGGAAAGTGGGATTAAAAAGCAGGATCCTACAGCAGTCCTGGATGAGAGGGGGAAGCACGTGGCATTACTATTGTATAACCCACCTTATTATCTTGAAAGGAAGGATAGGCATTGTCCTCTAATAATAACCAATTGCTTTTGAAAGATGGAAATAGAAACATTTTTTCTCAGCCTCTGTGTATTTTCCAAATTGCCAAGCAGATTACAATTAGTATTACAACTAGAAAAAAAATACAATGGGTTTTTTATTCTTGTTGGAGTTTTGTGTTTTTTCTAATGTACATTTGAAAGAATGTCTGAAGAGCTGGCTAGTGGTCACATGTGTAAAACTAGGATGGTGAGATCTAATCGCTCAAGTTCTAGCCATGAAAATGACCAGAGTTAAGATAAACAAGTGTCTTTAACTCTGTCAGTATTCACAAGGCACAGGATGGGTTGTTTCATGTGAGGAGCCTAGCTTATTACAGAAAAATCCAAATCTAATCTTTGAAAAATTAAAGTTTTCTACTTGACTCAATTTCTGAATCTTTTATTGTGGTATATGAGAAAAAGTCTAGACCAAGTTTTCTAGGAACCTCTCAATCTCTCTGTCTCTGTCCCCCCCCCCCCCAGCGGTGTGTGAGTGAGTGCCTTTGACATATGCTGGCCCATCATCCTGAGGCCAACTCCCGCTTTCCCACGGTCTGCAAAGCAGCTAGAACCAACCATGGAGAGTTTAATGCAGTCAGAATGACCTATTCTTTAGGCAGTTGTCTCTTTGATCCTGATAGTTCAGTCTGACGTGTCAATCACGAAGATTCTGACAGCTAACAAATAACCCTAGCAGACTAGTCAACGCTGTGGTGCTGTAAACTAGGGTTTACACGTGAACACATTGATTGACATTTCCAGGTGGAAATAAGTAAGGAAATATCCCATCACCTGCCCCCACGGATATGCTCGTCTGTCTACTGAAATGATTTAGTTGACAAGGATTTAGAATAAACTTTGACTTATGATATGAAAAGTAGCATGTGTTTTCTCTTGTGTAAAGCTTACTTTGACCCATGAAGGGAGGCATGATCAAAGAGGAACTTGATAAATCGGGGAGAATTAGCAGAGGTATGACTTCTTTCAGAAAAAAAGTTAAGGAATGCTATTAGACAAGAAAAGACACTCAAGCAGTTAAATTTTAGGAAATTATTAATATGGCTCTCGGGCTGTATCATGAGAAAGGAGAAGATACGGTCTCTCAAGTCCTCTTTAAGGACCTTATTGATGGTAGGGAAAATCATAGTGTTTTTCTACGTGGCAAGAAGCCAGTGAACTTCTGTCTTAGTCACCATTCTGCTGCTCTGAAGAGACATACAGTAAGTATAGAAAATTGCTGAATCAAGGAGCTAGCAAATAAGTAAAACGCAGGAGATTTACTAGTGTTGAAGGTCCTTTCCTGCTCTGTCTTTTCTTGTATATATCAGCTTCCTTAATTTGCCTTCCTAATACTTTATTTCATTTTTTATCTTAAGTTAAATAATGACAATATTACACTTTCATCAATGTGCGGTAGCAGCTGCTATGGACTAGATTGTCCCCCCCCCCCATCTATATGAGGCCAGCCTCACCCCCAATTTGACTATATTTGGAAATAGGGTAAGAAGGCATTAATTAGGGTTAAATGAGGTTGTTTGAAAGCTGTGGTAGCTAACAATTATTGCCAACAAGTGGGGCTGGAAATCGCTTAGGCTGTTGAAGATCCCTCTGGGTAAGACTCTGCAAGCATTTCCAGAGAAGATTAACTGAGCGGCAAGAGCCGGAATGTTGGCAGAATCATGCCATGAAAGGACAGGCTTAGGTGGAATAAAAAAGAAAAAAAAGGAAAAAGACAGCAAAATTCTAGCATTCTCTGTTCTCTGTTTCCTGGCTTACGGCCACATGAATAGCTTTGCTACGTCTTCCAAACCACAATGGCCTGAATCCTCTGAAACCGTGAATTCAAATAAATCCTTCCTTCTTTTGTACTTTCTGCCAGGTATTTTAGTATATTGACAAAAGAGGGCATTCGTGAACAAGGGTCCTGATCTGACGGAAACAGAGGCTTTAGGGGAAGATTTTCTGGGCTTCCGTATCTCTCTGCCCACCCTCCAATCAGGTGTGCACTTATATGTATACTTGATGATAAAAGACAACCGAAGTATAGAGAAGGCAGTCATGGACCACCTATGGGGACAGTCCTCCCTAGATATTGGACTGTTGACCCTTGATTTTGGCCTTCCCAGCCCCTCACAATGTGGGAAAAATCAATTCCTGTGGTGGAAGTCACCAGTGTGGCAGCCAGACCTGAACAGGACACCAATTATGCTACAGGTGCTTGTATTTTTTTTTTATTTGCAGCTTGTTATTCTAAGTTGCATTAGATTATCATGGCAGAAACTTGGCACAGAACCTTTTCAGATATGTGTATACGTGTTCCTATGTGTGCATGTAGAAATTAGAGCTTGATGTCGGTGTCTCTTCCTCAGTTCTTCTCTGTGTTATTTTTAGGAAGAGGGTCTCTTGTTGAATGTGGATCTTGAAAATTCAGCTAGATTTGCTGGCTAGCAGTCCCCAGAGATCCTTCTGTCTCTGCCTCCTTAGTGCTTAGATGGCAGGTAGCACATTAAGATGCGCGGAGGGGATTAAACCTGGCGCATGTACAACTGAACCGAGAGCCATCTCTACAGCCCCAGAGTTTTTAAAAGTTAAACTTGTTTTATTTATTTATTTATTTTTTTGGTAACATTTCTTAAAATTTTCTAACTTACAGAAATAACATTCCCTGGCCATTTCCCATCATGTTTGGTAAGGTTTTCCATTGGCAGCGGAGGTGGAATAGACAAAATGACCACATTGCTTGAAAGGCTTATTTCTTGATACCACTCTGTCTAACATAACACCATATTTAGCATCGAATACAAAGCCTTTCCTCAATACTAAGTCTTGAACAGTTATGTTCTATTGCTGTCCAAGTTTGTGTGACAAAGGACTAGGCCGTGTGAATTGGGTGTAGAAGGTGAAGCTATTAGAACCTATGGCTAGAAACAGAATGGCAATAATGAAGCAGTAAAGAGAAAAGACTTGTTTGACTATTCAGAAAAGAAAAAAAAACTAAGTGCATTTTTAGGAAAGTATTTTATTTTTGTTTCAACAGATGAAATTCGTAACTTTGTTTTCTGATAAGACAATTCAAACATATAAATCAATTACAACAATGTACTTATCAGATCCCCCTCCCACCCCTGTATTTGAAAGAAACTGACAGTTTTGAAGGACACGGAGACAATAGGGCTTAGCTAGACACAATGTGGCAATTAAAATATGGTCCTCTAAGAAAACAATTACAACAGCTGTTGAAAAGAATTTTGTCCTTTGATCAAAACAGACTGCAAACAATCATCACTGAAATGAGAATTGCAGCTTCCTCTCCCGCTAGAGGGAAAGGGGGTGCCTGTCAAAACAGAAAGCTGGGGAGTCAGACTGAAAACAACAGAGAGCCCTAGGCAAAATTTTCTCCAATAAGATGCATCCCCTTGAAGATACCTATGCTAACTCCCATTTCACGTTGAACTGAATGTCTGCTTCCCCATCCCCAGAACCTGGGAGTGAATGACTACTGTTCTCCTTGTTTAAAACTCATCAGATTTCGAAGCCAGCATCTCTCAAGGAGAGAAGAGGATTTTTTTTTTTTTGTTGTTGTTGCAGAAGTCAGTGATGTCAACGATAAATCAAGCCACAGAGAGAGACTACAGGGATATCCTCACAGAGCTGAGACTCCCAGGTGGTGGGGGAGGGGATACTCACTGATCTGGCCCAGTCTAAATCCCATAGCACCTTTGTAACAGGTTCCCGGTTGCACACAGCATCCTGCATGCTGCTCACAGTAGCCTCACTGCCCCTTTGTGAGGTAGGTAGTGGTAGACTCATTTAGGACGGGGATGGATGCAGAGACGTTCAGTGTTCTGCCCACAGAGAAAAATGAATCTAGAGACAGAGGCTTGGGCACTCTCCCCCTAGAGCCATTATCTTTTAGATGCTTAACTCTTCTGACTCCCTGAGTGTGGATCATTAAAGCAGGTCGGTCCTGACTGCCAGACTCATGCCTGGTCAGGTGGGCACTAAGGCCCATCTACAAACAGGAGAGCTGGGAGCCTGGCATGAGAAACAGGTATGCACAGGAAGCTGAGGAGTTGATATATTTATGTTTGAAGCACAATTTGATGATGACTTTATTTACTGACGTTCAGCTAAGTTATTTTGATTATGGATCCTCAGTAAAAACTACACAAGCGAGGACATCCTGCCGACAGTTTGAAGTTAATTTTTTTCCCATTTCTTATAACAGAAGCTGGATACATCTGACTGGTAATGTCTCATCAAAGATGAGAAGGAACGAAGCAGGTTCCTGAATTTTCTGTGGCATTTGAGCTAATATTGGCAGTGTTTGATAATAAATAAATATTTAAAAACCACTTACAAATGATTTTTAATACTGAATGTGTCTGTTTATGGTTTGGAACCCAAACCATGAGGTTGCTGTTAGAGGCAGTGTAGCGTTCACAAACACCATTGATTTTCTCCCATAGTTCGACCCTCCTTCATCTGCTTTTTCACTTGCTGTCATTTGTTGAAAGGTTTGCGCCTCCCAGTTTACAAGTGCTTCTGGAGAAGACACCGAACTAAACAGGGAACTACCGTTATCTCTCCTTACCAGCCAGGAGACAGTTTCCAGTTATTTTCCGATTCTGTGAACCCATTGATTCATTTCAGAGGACTCTGGGCAGAATGTGCTTTGTATTGAATCTAGTCCTGAATAATATCAGCGACTTTCTCTATCAGAGCCAGGGAGGACTCTGGAGGCCACTGAAGCACAGGCAACTGGATTCTCCAGGTGTTGCTAAAATGAATGAGCTTATATAAATCAAGGCGGTGGAGCTGACGCTGTAATCTCTCTACGTTACATTTTTGTTCTATGCTCAGTGAGTTAATTCCCAGCCGCGTGTTTAAACTGATACGGCAGGAGGCTTAAGAAAATCTGCCACAGTCAATTCTCTCTCGCCCGTCTCTCTTTCTCTCCCCTTCTCGGTCTCCTTTGCTGCTCCCAGTCCATGTATGTGTTTTTAAAAGTATTTGATGTTCATGGGAGCTATGCGTGTGTAAAACAGATGTGAACTATTAGCCCTTTGTCCATGCAGCTAATAACCCAAGGCTTAAGAAGTCCGTTAGAGAAACAATGAACCGCCTTCGTTCTTCAGTACTAGCATCTCGATCTCTTGTGCTAAGGAATAACATGCCCAGTGAGAGTGCAGTTAGAAAAAGTTCACATAAATGTTACTTCTGCCTGGAAGGGATAGCTGGTAAATAGATTTGTCACCTAATAAGACAATAAATGCCTATTTTGCCACCGTGTGTAAGATTTAGGGTCTTTCTATCACACACATGCCCTATCTAGTGCCACGTGGTTAAAATTTTCAGGCTGTGACTTCTGGAAGATTCTCATCTTAATTTTCTTTATTGGTGCCCAGATAGGATAATGACAATCTTCAGGTAGGACATAACCTCCCAATTACCATTTCATTTTCCTTCTCTTGTGGTGAAATGGCAGTTAGGAATATCGGTATGTGTGTGTGTGTGTTCAGTGACATTAAAATTCATGTTATATTCATAGAAATTTATTAACGCATTCAGATTTCCTGAATACGTTACAGAGTATTATGGAAGGAAGGAAGGGCTGTATAGCTGTAGTAAGGGACTTTCTTACCAATCCGAGGTTTTTGACAAAGGTTTATAATTTTTACATTGAGTTATTTGTAAGAATTGCTGAAAGGCACCTGGTGACAAGCCCTCGAAGCTGGTGTGTTCATATTTTTCACCAGTAGTAGAAACGCTAGATGAATTTGCCCTCAGGCTCCCCACCGTTTCCTCGTCTTGCCTCTCTTATCTTCATGCTTCGTGTTTTGGGATCTGACAATGAATAGTGAAGAAAAGAGTATAGGGTTCGGTAATAGGCTTATCTACCTTAAAGGAAATAATTTTTATTTTACTATATCATGACACAGAAGTAAGAAAAGCAGTTGGAACAGTATACTCGTGAGTGAGAATGAGGATGGAGAAACCATGAGAACAGAAAAACAAGTAAGTGATGAGCTTTTAGCTCACGAAGAGCACATAACCAGAGTCTTTAGAAGTGTGGGGCTAGAAGCCAGGTAACTGCTTTCAAAATCTGCTTGGAGTGCATTTAATAATTTGGTTTCACGGCATCTTATCAGCAAGCTCTGAAGTAGTGGGTCCATCATCTACCTGATGGAGTTCCCTGGACAAATCAATTTGTGGTACTGGTAGAGATAGGTATGCAGTACATCCTAAACCATGCTGGGGGAAGACGGGTTTTTGTTTGCACTGCATGAAATGACACTCTGATAGCTGTGACTATCGTCTGAGCAGCCCTGGCAGTCTTGGGGAAAATACTTCAAAGGTAATGAAGTCCCACGGCAAGCTCTCCATTTTGAAATTAAAGAATAGCATTTTGTTTTGTTTTGTTTTTGCTCTTTCTCCAAATACACAGTATTTGTACATTTGCAGTGGCCCGGCATTAGGTCCCAAGCTCTTTTGTCTTCCATCAATGTGATATTTAAGTACCATTTCTGAGTTCTCGCCTTCCTTTCCTACCTCCACCCCTTTTACTACAAGTTACAAAATGAGCTACACAGGGTAAAGTCATAAAATCAGCTGCATAGGATAAAGGTGATGCCCTAGCAGGAGAGCTGCCTGAGCTTACCGCCCTAAATCTAGTCCTGAGGTATGCGGCAGAAGGACTTTCTTTTGTCAGTAAGATTGTGGGGGAAGATTTTCAATTCATTCTTTCCTCGATACCAGACAAAATTATCTTTTTCCCCATTGTAATACGTCTACATGCCAAAGTCCTCTTTATTTCTTTGTGTATTATATTTTGCACTGTATCTTGGATTATGAAAACCCAGCTGAGCAAAGGCTAGGAAAAACAAGATGCTGTTGTGTGTATGGCTTGGGGGATGCTTAAAAGCCAAATGATTTTGACAGTTATCTAAGCAATGGAGGACTTAGCTTTACGAAAGTGGAATGTCTTTATAGTAGGACTGACCATATGTAGATCTCAGCGTCAGAAGGTCAACCCCTGACCCCTTAGTGGTATTGAAGATGAGCAAACCTTACAGCCTGTCCTCTCCTTGATCGCGACTCATTCCATCATCAGAATTGGATCTAATTGGATATGATCTTTCTTCACTGTTGAACACAGTCTTCTATCTGTCTGGTGCTCATGTTTCCAACAGCCTTACGGTTGCCTGTGAAGTTACTATAACCTACCTTTGTCAATAATGAGATATCTCCCATAGGACTCAAATTGCTTTTTTTTTTTTTTAAAAAAAATTATACATTTCATTTTAAAAACAATACCACACCATATTTAACTGAGATATTAGATGCTTAAGCCCTTTTTATCAGGAAACAGAATATGTTTTGCAACATTTCATGTTGATAAGTTGACTTATTTATAAATATAAAAAAAACCTCACATGCCCATGATAATTATGCAGTAATAACAGACAACAAGGCGTAAATCTAAATCAAGACCCTTTTGTCTTTAGCACTAATTTCCTTTAAGAACAAAAACAGGCTTTCAGGCATCTGAAGAAAAGTTTTGTTAGGCTTCTGGTTAGTAATGTCCAATATGGTTCAGTCCTTAAGTGGGATTTTGATAAAAAAAATTTAAATAGGTACAGACATAAAATTTGCTTCATTTTTCTCTCTCCTGTTCAAGCTTACCAGCTTTTAAAACAATTTCATTTTAAACACTAAAAAAAAGCCACCCACCCCACATATTCATATACGTATATATAAACAATAACTTTGCCACTGATTATGACGGGGGGAGCTTTCCATACTTCACGGATACATCATGTAAAGACAAGTATATTGTGTGCTAAATGGCCCAGGTAGGCACAAAGTACCTGATTTTATAGCCAGGGAAGAAAAAAAGGTGTTTCCTGTCAAATAACCACAACATTGTCTCTATTTATAGTTTATAATCCCATTTCACTTGTCTTGCCACACAAATATGCACACAGCTGAGTGTGTCAGTGGACATACTGCCATAAGGCATGTGAAACAATTCCACATGTCTGTGTTAAATCTTCAGTTTCATTAGGATTTCTTGATCATACAGCTTATAGATTTTTTCAATTATTTTGCGGTGCAGAATAAGGATGTTAAAGCAATTTAGAATAGGAGGCGTGCAACCCAATGAAGGAAGCGGACATGTAGCCAATGTCTGCTCCTTTTGGCCCTTCTAGATCAGAAGCTAAATTCTTAGACCCAATTTCGGCATGGGCAGTTACCTTTAGAAGAGTATGGGAATTAAAATGTACTTAACTGATTTAAAGAACACAGTCACGATTTTGTTCTTTTTCCAAAGCTTTTAGTATTTTACAGGTAGGGCCTTTCTTAAAAATGTTAAGTGCTCTCTTGATTAAACCAGCTCATTTCTTTCTGCGAAGACTATAAATAAAGCTTTCTGTTTAAAGTTGGCTTTATATCAGCCTACCTGCTTCTAGGGAAGAGAGAGAGAGAGAGAGAGAGAGAGAGAGAGAGAGAGAGAGAGAGAGAGAGAGAGAGAGAGAGAGAGAGAGAGAGAAGACTGGTAGGTTGCTGCCAGATTATGATTATGTGAATGAGAAGCCTTAACTTCTAGTGCTATATGAGAAAGACTGGAGGTTTCCTGTTCCTTCCCTCTTTTTTTTTTTCCTTTGAGGCAATTTCCAGTTTAACACTTATCCAAGGATTTCTTAGCTCTAACGAAAGAAGACTTCTCCCTAAAGAGAGTCTTCATTGATGAGACATGACATGAGGAACGGACAAGTTGGAAAGGAATGATCATTTCTGTTGCGGCCTCTGAAAAGGAGCCAGGAAGATAGGAGATTACCCAGGCTTTCCCTTGCCTGGGGATTTACCACTGGTGGCCAATTTCCAATCGGAAATTAAAATACATTTGTTGTTCTAGCTTATTATTAGTGCCATTAAGCTCCTACTGTGCCTTATTTCTAAATTAAATCTTGCCAATAGTGAGGTGTGCACAGTCACAAGGCCTAGTGGGTCTTGGAATCTGCTCCTTGATGCTAGGGGGAGTCTGCTGCCCACACTGCTGCTTCCTCCGCTCTGTTCGGGATGTCTTGCAGGAAGCATGGCTGAGAGAGAAGGAGTGTTGAGGCAAACTGAAGGACAGCAGTCTGGAGCTCATGGGACCTTAACTTGTTTAGATTCCTATATTTGAACAAGAAGTATCTGTTCACCTCCGGCTTTTAGCCTGTTTGCACACATCTTAGGCACGCCTTTGGTTGTTTCTGTCACGAGGGCTTTGCCTTGGCCATCTGTTGAGAAGCTGACTGCACAGCTACATTTACTGTCTTTTAATGGACAGACCAGTTTAGTTTCATAGTAGAAAGCCTGCCATTAATTGTTGACTTACGGCATCCTTTCTTCGTTAACCTTGTAGGCAGAGGTTTAAGTCCCAGCTTAGTCAAGACCACAACAAATAAGCCCTCATCTCTCCTCTCCTTGGCCTGTGTTGGCAAAAGTTCTTTCCCCTGATAATCATAGTTTGCTGGCTCCCATGTGAGGAGGCTTACATGGGAATGGCTTCTGAAGGCAGAGAGGGAGAGAGATTCAAATCAAGTGTTTGTCATGTACCAAGAAACACCTTCTACCACCTAGCCAAATTCAAAAAATTCGAAAAGCAGCTGCAAAATGGTGTTTTACTTCCCAATCTTCTATATAAAGGCAGAATAACTCCAAAAAATTCATCAGAAAATATCAAGGATATTAGATCAATGGGATCGAATAGAGGAAAGTCAAAGGAGATACTAGGCATATGATACATTATTCTACCAGGAAATGTTCGTGTCAGTGATAAAATAATACATCTTAACCCTAACTACCAAGTAGAATGGATGGCTTTGGTCCTAAAGGTTTGCTGTTATTGTTTTGATTTGGTGTTTAAATTAATTGGTCCACACCCTCACAGAATACATTTGGAATCCCGTGTGAGCTACAGACAGCAAGGACTCAGAAAGGGAGAGAAGAGTAGAAATGATAGAAGTTTGAAAAGAAGCACAACCACCAATTCTTCTTCAGCTGGGAAAAGACTATAAAAATGAGCAATAAAGGAAATAGAATTTAAATAGATCCCCGTGTCTCCCTCCAGCCTTTCTTTAAATTCTTGATGTCTTTTCTGTCAGGTCTGAGTCTTCCCGGTTGAAAATGATCTATTTTTTCTTTTCTACAGAGCCTCGAGATACATTCTGTGTTGTTTCACAGTTCTGTGCACAGCCCCTGAAGATAAAAGAAATTCTTTGACAGAGAGATGAAGGAAGACCCTGTAAGTAAAAGTTAATTTACACGGGGCTCTACGCAATTTTACTTCTTTAGGATCACACCCCCTCTTCGGTGCCTCTAATCCAGAAAAATATCTGTTCCAACTGGAGGAATGGAAAGTGACGTACGTCAGACTCCAGTGGAGATGAGATTTAAATAATCCTTCTTTTTAGAGAAAGAGTCACAGAAGATTGTGACTTTTGAACTCCTATGGGAACTGAGAACAGATTCTCCGACAGAACGATGAGAAAAGAGCACATTCTGAATCCATTTGTACTGTAACAGAACTGTCGTTGATAAGCAAAATTTCTGAGAAAGCTGAACAAACCCAGAGCTTTAACAAATGCCGTTATGAACATTTGAGGCTTAACAGTTTCTGGACTGTAGTCTCAGAATTTGAAAATACTTGAAAAGCACACGATTTCAAATGCTATGGAAATGAAAAGGGGCTGGAAAAGAAAATAATACAAGGATTTCTGCAAAACAAACAAACAAACAAACAAACAAACAAAAACCCAAAAAACAAAAATTGCTTACCAGCACAGCAAACCCATTATTATTTGGGTGAGTTATCTTCTTCTAGTAATTTGTTTACCAACATTTGGATCCACGATCAACTTAGAGTATTAGGGCTTCAGTCAAGGAATTTTCTTATATTTAACGCTAAAAAGAGTAATTGCTTTTTTTGAAAATGCTTAATAACATACAAGCTACTGGTCAACTATTGGGTCAAATAGTTGTGTTTCTTCTTAGGCTACATTAAAGCAAGAACTAAGAAATGGAAGTGTCGAGAGGGACGATTGGCCAGAATACTGCTCTGAGCAGTTATTCTTTATAAAGGTCATGTTTGATGTAACACAGTAATGACCATAAAGAAAAATTCATGCCATCCTTTTGTGAAACTGTATGCAAAAGCCCCAGTGCTATGGTCAGTGGGATGACAGTGCCTTGGGAATCCCGATGATTTGCACTAATAGGGAGAAAATGCGAAATTAGATGCCCATTCAATTTTGTATAAATCCTTCAGTATACTGATTTAGGCAGGAAGTTGCCAATTCTCCTGGAAAAAAAAATCTGGTAAATATGTTATCATGGTCTGAGCAGTTAGTTATTCTAACAATAACTGTACTCTTACTAAAATTACCGGGTTAAGAACATTTCAGCGGGGTACTGCTTGGGGGTTTCATGGAGCTCCAATTTTTGAAGATACTAACAATTAAATAGGAAAAGTGGCACTTAATGCTCAAAACACCCTGGAGAAATCATGAGGTGGAACATAGTAAAGGCAGGACTTTTAAGAGTGTGTATTAGTCTTGCCTAGATCACTTTGAATCTATCATTTGTCACTATGGAACGCACCATTTGTTCAATTTATTAGTTAGTGCCTCTTCATTTTGGAAGATCATTTAATAATATCTTAACTGTTCTACGGATCAGAGAATAAAGCCCCCAGAGAATTTAATCTATCTTCTTTTGATAGAATAACATATAAATCTTTGAGCTAAATATTTTATCTTTTAATTGAATCCAACCTCGTTTTCCTCAGCAGGTTTTTGGTCATATTTTATAATTTTTGATAGAAAATAGAATACCAAAACACTTTTTAAAAAACAATTGGCCAACCCCCCCCATACATGCACACATAATTTGCCAAATACACACATTTTAAGGTGTTTCAAAATTAAAATGAAATAGATTCTCTCTTAGAAGACTATCTTTTCATTTTAACTATAAGAACATAGCATTTAAATTCTTAGGATTTGAATTTTTGATAGAATTTAGTGTAGGCTGACACAAATTGTTAGATATGAATAAGTACATAAATGGAAAAATGAATTTCTAAAATGTTTGTGGTAATCTTCAGGGTTGCTAAATTAACTGTAACTAAAGCAGGCAATTCTTCAGTCTTTAAAAAAGGGAAATCTCAGTTCCTACCCCTGGAAAAGGAGAAATGAGTTTATATGTAATGCCCACCTAGTTTGCAAAACATCTTGCGATCCTTTTAGAAGTGGAGGCCAATTTGATAGTTCCTCTTCATTTTTTTCAACTTTTAAAGTTCTTCATATTTTCAAACCCTTAAAGAAGTTAGTCCTTTGAGAGTCAGTCCCACATATCTTACACATATCTTACAAAGTACCCCAAGGGAACTCGCTCCACAACCTCTCAAAACGTGAAAAATGTAGGAACTTGGTGCATGCTGATGAAATGCTGTCACTTCAGGAATGCAATCTGCATCTAACACTTTTTTTCAGAGCGTATGAATATACGATTTGGAAGTTATCCAGAACTCAGCCAATGGAATTATGCCTCCTTAAACAAGGTCATTGATGATAATAATGACAATTTGTTTTTGGACTGGTAAAAGTAAGAGCAACAGAATTGGGCAAATATGCTCGGGCCGAAAAAGTGAAAAAAATCAACACAACATTACATATCTGTAGAGCCATAAGCTGAGCTTTTCCCTGGTGAAGGAGCATAAACTTGGTTTTTAAATTTGCACTGTTTTTTCTTTCACTGCTTTACCTAAAACAGATATCTCTTATCTACGCAACATAGTTTTCAACATTAAATGAAAGTCTTGATTAGGAAGCAGGGAAACATCCTGAAGTTGCCTAATTGTGGTCATACTATGTATATAGTACTTAAATCGAGAAATTGGAAGTGTCATGTGCCGTGTGCTGATTTAACTTGTAGCTATCTGGCCGGTAGCTGTCACATTTGAAAGAGATCATTGCTTGCATCACTGTCATGATGTGCTTGGATCACCCTGCTTTTGTTGACTTCTGAAAACTCCTTATTCGGAGAGCTTTTGGACCACAGAATTATTGATAGCAACTACGGATGAATATTGCCAAATAATTAAATATAATCATTACTTCTTTTTTCCATGTGTCATTAACCCATGAGCAGTGACTGATGGAAGTAAAACTAAGGGCTAGCTAAATGGATTATTTTTATGGATGACACCTACCTTGCATTTTATAGGTACATCTAGCGATATACCACCTTCTGGAGAAACCCAAAGGCTTCTGTTACAGTAAACTGGTCCAGGTTGGGAGTGTATGTATAAAAAATATTCCATTCTGTATCAAAACTAGGCACATGCCTTTATTTATAGTAACAGAAGTTAACAGAGTTGAGCAGATTTGACTTGGGTCCTGTTTCTTGGCATCCTACATCAGACATACACATCTCAACACATCTCTGCCTGTTACTCCAGGGATCTAGCCTCAGATATTGGTGGGTAAAAGGAAGGTGAAATCACACTTGGATCTATACTGGTGAGAAACTAAAAGCACGACCCCTCATTCATATTGCTTTAAAACATATACAGCATATATGTTTCAAAAAAAAAAAGAATATATTGATCTCTTTTTGGTACTGAACCAATAGTATTGTATGATGCAAGGTTTTAACAAATGATAATAATAAATACAAATTTTACTGTAGAGTATGTTTTTAGACAAATGTGTCTTTTTAATATGTAAATCCTACACTGTAGGTTGTTCTCTTTTATTTTTTCTCTTTTGTTTTTTGCAGTGGTAGAAAATGTTGAATTGTTGTCCATCAGCATGAGCCAAAGATTCAGGTTCGTTACTGAGATCCCCAGAATGCCAACATTTGCAACGCAAACAATTAGTATCCCATTGTGTGAAGGGCTGTGACACATGCCTGCCTGCCTCTAACCGGCCAGTATCCGGAAGGAGTCCTCCTGCTTCCATGAACCCTGCTTTGACACAGGGACAGCTGCACGAAGCTGCCTGATAACCTTGTGGTTCACTACGTCTGCCGTCTCACTCATGACCAACAGGGACACAAGACAGTAGGGTGTGTGGCGGGCCCTTATATCATTTTCATGTTGAACCTCCTGGGTCCAGCCACCTCCCCTTCCACGACAGCACCATTGTTTTTTCGGGGCACATACTCGAGGTCAATGCTGTTTTTGTGCTTGCCTTTTCCTCGGCTCCACACAAAAAGGAGGAGAAAACAAAATAAAACCACTCCCAGGAATGTGAAACAGCCCATGGCTGTAGATACCAGTATTGTTTTAAGGTCCAGGGAAAAAGTATTGGCATTAGTGCCGTTGGAAACGGTGTCATTGGAGTCGGTCATGTACATAGGGGTCCTGTTTGCGTAAAGGAAGCGGTCTGAAGTGAATCCCTTCACAGTGAGGGAGGCTGTGTAGGTGTCGTTCCCAGCAGCGTTGCTAGCAATGCAAACATACAACCCACTGTCTTGATCCTGGGCAAAGCGGATTTCCAGGGTGCCATCACCCAACACAGTGGCCCTTCCATTGGATTTGGCGGTGATGAAACGCCTTCGGGGTGTCACCCAGGAAATCACGGGCTGTGGGTCTCCGTCAGCATTGCACTCCAGCTGGACCGTCTGTCCTTCGTCCACTAGGAGATGCTGTAACTTCTTTTCACGGATTTTGGGCTTTTTGCAGGTAAAATAAAAAGAAAGAGCAGTGCTATGGAAATCCTTAAATGACCTCTCACGGATGGTGTCTGGCCCTGCACACATGGGCTGCTGGCCCCCAAACTGTAGGGTGGGTTGTCGCTGTAGGAGCCAGAGGAGTCGGCAGTCGCAGGCTAGTGGGTTGTTGTTAATGCTCAGGACCTCCAAAGCCCTAGGGGAGGAGAAGACATTCTCTTCCAATGTTTCCAGCTGGTTCTGAGATACATTGAGCACACGGAGGAAGCGGAGCCCTTGGAAGGAGTGAGGCTCAATGGTACGCAGTTGGGCCCCCACTATATGAAGCTCCTGTAGGCGGATCAGGTCAGAGAACATGCCTGCTTCGATAGTGCTGATGGGATTGTAGGAGAGGTTAAGGTGGGTCAGGTATACCAGGTGTTTAAAGGCAAGGAAGGGGACAGTGGACAGGTTGGTGTTAGTGATGGAGAGGGAGGTGAGGTTGAGACCATAGAGGCTATTGGCCGGCATCATATCGAGCAAAGGCCAGTAGTCGATCTCTAGGTGTTTCAGGTGGAACAATCTTTTAAAGGCATACACAGGCATATTGTTGATATTAAGATGCTTCAGATGCAAGGTGATGAGGCTGCGGAGGTGGGAAAGGGCTTCTGTTGGTACTGCTGTTAAGTTGCACTTCTCCAGGGTGAGCTGCTCCAAGCTAAGTAGTCCGCTAAAGGCCCTGTGTGATATATAAACCAAATCATTGTCCCCCACTTCTAGAGACTTCAGGTTATGGAGATCCTGGAACATGTAGTCCAGCAAAATAACAATCTTATTCTCACTAATGTCAAGTTTGGTGAGGTTGGACAGTCCTGTGAATACTCCCAACGGGACCAACTTAAGGCGATTGCCTTTCAGGCGGAGGGATCGGAGGTTAAAGAGGTTGTTAAAAGCCCCGGGCTCCACATTGGCAATGATGTTGTCACTCAAGTCTATCTCCTCCAAGAGAGGATATGATATGAATTCTTCAGGGTTGACGCTTTTTAACCTGTTTTTGCTGAGGTCCAAGATTTTGGTCTCAATGGGAATGCCTTCTGGGATGGCGATCAAACGTCTTCTGTGGCAGCTAACAGATTTGTTCTGGGCGGAGCACTCACAGCGAGCAGGACAGCCGATGGTGGATCCCACGAGGAGGAACACCATAGCCAGACCCAGGAACGGCTGCCAGCATGGTCTGGCCGTGTGAAGCATGGCTCCACTTCTTAGTCTACACCTTGGTTACAGGCCTGCATGGACAGGGGGAAGAAGGTGAGAAGGACAGGTTAGGACAGAGACAGGGAAAGGTGCATAGTCAAGGAACCAAGTTATAAAACAAAGATACTGGATTTGGTGACGACCAGAAGGGCTCCCTTATTGGCTACATGATTTTAAGGAATTTATTTCATCTCTATAATTATGTGGTTTTGCGTACTAAGTGCAGCCAATGATAGCCGTCAGAGCTCCTAAGAGTTCTCATGACCGACTTGGGATTAGAAAACTCTAGAGACAAGTTTAGTGTCTGGCACAAACTAAGAAAAATAGCATGCACACACACACACACACACACACACACACACACACACACACACACACGTGTGTGTGTGTGTTATATACAAAAGCCCTTAATTTTACAACTTAAAAGAAAAGAAACAGGTTAGTGGCTAAGTGGATACTAGTTCTGTATGAATGAATGTCTGTGTCTCTTTTTTTTTTTTGGGAAATAGATTATCCTCTATTATAAATGAAGCTAATGGAAGTTTCAACAACAGGCCTTGGGTCCAATATTCAAATCAGTTAACATCTGCTGCAAGGTGCTGAGAACTTTTGCTTCACATGTATCTACTTTATCAAAAAGTAGCTTTTAATTTTAAGGCAGTCCTCTGTCAGAGTTCAATGAATCTTGACTGAGCCAACTTGCTTATTTGAGGGAGATGTGTTTTCCTGTCTTACCACTCCGCCATTGTGTTTCTTACAGGGATGACACGTGCTTGAGAAACCACTGTGACTACAATAAAAAGTACTGCTTTTATGATGCTAGCTTAAATATCTAGGAGAGGGAAGATACAGTTGTAAGAAAACAAAACTTTTAATACACAAAACAGCAAGAAAATTAGCATGGTACAGAATAAATAGCTTTATTTTCATATTGTGAAGCTCCTTTCACTCAACAGCATCAGTGAATAATAAAATTCCTTAGAGTTAACTTGACAAGCAATTTTCAGAACTACTATGGCAGGTACTAAATGCTACAGATGAGTCCAAATTCAACTCACTAAGCAAACTATATTTAGATAGAAAGTAAATGTTATAAAACATATTCCCAACAAAGACCCATTACAAAAATATTTTGTACCTAAACATTAATTATAAAGTTGAAATATTGAGTCAGTATGTATACACATCTTAAGTAAATTTTATTTGACTCTTCGGGAGAGTTTAAAAATTGGCATAAGTTGTGTATTTCTTAAGTTTTAATTTTTCTAATTTGATTGTTACAGAGGAAAATTAGAATTGTAAAGAGCTCAGTTATATGTTATTCTATATTATATTGCATACCATCTCAGTAATGCACTATAAAATTATGCTTTCAAGACAAACACACATGGTAACACAATCAGAACCAATAAAACTATGAGTGATAATAATACTATAAAAATATGTGAAATTATGAGACGATGGATATTGATGTAAAATATGAACACTAAGTAAGGAACTACTCTGAAACCTACTTGAAAGTAACTTTCTGTTATTGATGTTTAAAATGGACTGTGAAAAAAATATAAGTATTTGGAGATATACATATATCCCTAGAATAAAATTCAATTTTATGTTAGAGTTAAACATTTTATGAATGATATTAAAAACTAGGAATGATTTGGGCTTAGCTAGTATGTTTTTAAATATCCTTTCTAGATATAGTATAACTTCTGTTGTGTTATAGAAGATGCCATGTAATTTTCCAATTCTTTGAAGCTGCTGAGTCTGTTTTATTGTATCTCCACATTCTTATCACAATGACTATTTTGTGTCAACTAGAGTTAGATGTATCTTTGCATTTGAGGATATATAACTCTCTAAAAGTCATTATAATTTATTTGGTTGGTTATAGTTTTTAGATATTTTAAACACAGTTTTTCAACATTAATTGATTACTAGGAAATATGCATTCAAATTCCCATATGAGTTAGATGTAGTAGCACACACTTTTAATCCCAGCTTTTGGGAGGCAAAGGCAGATAGATCTCAGTGTTTGAAGCTATCCTGGTTTAGAGAGTAAGTTCCAGGACAACCAGTGCTACAAAGAGAAACCCTATCTTGAAAAACCAGTTTTAAAAAAAGAAAGTAAAATATTTAAATATGAACAGAATTTTTTTTCTCTAAATTCTATGGTTCTTTTTTTCTCTCAGATGTTGAAGCTCTGAGCTTATATACAGGTTTAGTTTGTGTTATAATAATCTTTTGTTGTTGGGGAGAGTACATACTTACCCAAAGTAACGATAATTGTCTTAACTGTTTATTTTGGGTTATAGACTTTGGGTTTATTTATTTTAGATGAGTTTTATCATTTAATTAACCTTTGTCGTTGTAGCATATGGTGAGTTCTTGATCTTGAATCCATTGTTACTTAGTCTACTTAAACCTAATGTAATTATTGATATGTTTTATTTAGAGAAGCCATTTTGATAGTAATTAGCTGTCTTTTGAGTTTTTTGCGCCTTTTCTTCTCTTTTTTTATTATTTCAATTTTCCTAGTGCTGTATATTAATTTCTTCTTTACTTTTCACCCCCAGAGGACCTGGGTTCAATTCCCAGCATCCACAAGGCAGCTCAGAAATCTCTATAACTCAATTTCAGAGGATCCAACACCCTCCACATACATGCAGACAAAATATCAATGAACATAAAAATAATAGTTAAATAAATAAAATTTATGCAAAAACCCCATAGCCTCTTCTTTATTAAAGCCAACCACTGTTCTCTTTTCAAATTTTCCCTATAGTAATTCTGGTTATATTAAGTGTTATTGCACCAGCTATTGTTACTACAGGAAAAGCTATTTGTTTTTATGCAAAGCATACTCTCTTTTTTTCTATAAAACAAGGGGTTTTATTGCCCCAAAGAAATTCTTGATGGNATATAAAATGCAGTATTTATTTTGTAAGATGGGTAAATCTGTATTATACTTATATGGCTCTGGCTTTCTGTGTTGAAGATAACAGTTTTATTATATGATTAGTTTAGTACTTTTCAGTTTATTTTGATTTACTAGTAAGGGACACATTGTTTTTTATTTAAATTCTGCTGGAGCATGCTATTATCTGTGACAGAGTTTGTGCAATATATAAATAACCAGTTATTATCATGTATTTAAATAATGATTTAGGAGAAGGGTCTTTATTGGATCTATTATTTAACCAAGATGGTCTAAATGGAAAACACCATGTAATTTAATCCTGACAGGCAGAACCTGAATTAAATTTAGGCATCGAGGCATTGTTTTTTAGACACGGTCTGACTACATCGCATGAGCTGGCTTCAGACTTAATCTTCTGTACCTTCTCACGTGTTAGGATTACAGGTGTATGCCACTAACATTGTTTTTTTCTTTTTTGGCGCTAATAAAAAGGGCTATCAAAAAGGTTATGTAGTCAGATGCCGAAAACATACACTGCAGAAAAGAGCCTTTTCAACAATTTATGCAGGGAAAACTGAATATTAGTTTGAAAAATTAAAAAATGCAAATCAAGTTAGATCCTTTCCTCTCACTTGTACAAAAATCATATCAACCTAGATCAAAGATGTTAATGCGAGACCTGGACCTTGAGAACTGATAGAGGAAATGTGAATAAACACCTCAAGATACAGCCTAAGCAAAGGCTTCCTTCCAGAAGCTCGGGAAACCTAGCAAGAATTGACGCTTGGGATTGCATGAAATTCAAATGCCTTTGAGTAGCCAAAGAAACAATTATTAAGTGAAGTAACAACCCATGGAATTTGGGGGGAAAACGTAAAAATCCTTTGTCAGCTATATGTCTGCCAAAGGGTTAATAGCTACAACACATAAGGAACTATAAAGGGAGAAATCAAGCCTCCCAGTCAACAAATGATCTGAGGAACAGATATTTCTCAAAAGATGAAGTACAAACGGCCAGCCAACATGAAAGAAGTAGTCGATATTACTAGGCATCAGGAAAATTCATATTAAAACAACATAGAGTTTTCATGTTATCCCAGACCAAATGATTGTTGTTGAAGAAACAGAAACAAATGCTAGAGACAATGGAGAAGAGGGAACTGTTAGCTGGTACTGTAGGAAGACAAACTGGTCTAAGTACCATGGAACTCAGTACAGTGTTTTCTCTTAGAACTAGAGGATGACACAACAAAACTATATCACTCCTGTGTATGTACTCAAATAACTCAAAGTCAGCATGGCAGAGATACAGGTAAGCTTTTGACACAGTATTTGGAGTACCGACATTATGAGGTAATCCTGGGTATCTATCAAAAGTTGAGTGGGTAGTATATACTGGCATTTTATTTAAACACAGAAGAATGAAATTATGCTGTTTGCTGAAATATTTATATAAGTAGGGGAAATCATATTGAGCACAAAAAGCCACACACAGAGAAAAACAAATAACATATTTAATTTGTGGGTATTCGAACTCGTATATAAACATATACATAGGATATGAAAATAGAAGGGGGACTTGGGGAAGGCAGGAGTGTAACAGGAGGTGTAGACTAAGGAGATGAATGGAACCGGGGTGAATATAGTTAAAATACATCATTGATTTAAAGGAAATTATCTTTATGAACCCCAAAACAATACGTGAAAAATGGAAGAAAAAAAGATATACAAGCAGAAAGTATGCAAAGTTGCTTCGGATCTGGACCAGTGTGTCCATCCTACTGCTCGTAAAAGTCGAGAATTTAGGCCCACATCTCACACAACGTTTTTGATACAGTCTGAGAACTACAGAAGAAGGTGTAACTTTATTGTCCGCCTCTCAAATATTTCTCTTTTTTAGTCTGGAAGGGCAAACTGCTGACTCCATTTAGCTCGCGTTGTCAGCAGAAGTCTTAGAATCAAAGCTTGCTCACAATTTCCAGCTGTGGCTAAGCTTTGACAAGATGAACTTTGTTTTGTTAAGAATAAAGCAGGAAACTGAAATCTATAGGGCGCTTACAAGGTTCTTGCCATTAATTCTGATCAAAGGGATGCTGCGAGCATAATAATTAGTACCTTATTAAACAGTGTATGAAGCTGGGTATTTTCGGAGTTACCTTTTTCTCTATACTGGCTACTTCCTTTCCATTTATTCTTAAATTGGAGAAACAAGTGTAACCATCACGGAGGATGCAAAAGCCAACCTCCAAGAACAGAGCAAGCAAGTATTTGGGCTCGCTTAGATGGCTTAAATTCTGATTCATAATATGCTAGTGATAAGCCATGGATGGTGATATCTATAATTCTCACCATCTCTTCGGTAGATCTGTTATCATGAAAGAGAACATTGATCACTACAGGTGTATATACCAGGTGCCTAGCACATTAATAGCTGTCCTCATAGCCATTAATAGGAGATAATGATGTGGTTTCTGGAGGCTCTGTTTGTCAGGATGGAGATCAAGTCAAAGCAAGCCAAGGAGGATAGGAGAATACTGAATACTGCAGTCAGGAGAAGTGGGCAGATTATACAATGGAGAGAAATAGAGAACTTTAAGCAACTGTAATCTTTAAAGACACAAGAAAAGAAAGTAGTGACTGCTGTCTATTGTATAAGTAGAAGGTTGGAAGGGAGCAGTTGCTTAGATGAATGATAAAGTAGTAATAAAGAAGTGAGAGACAACTTAAGCTGGAAATTCTGGGATCATATAGTTTTCTTACAGCTGAACAAGGGCGCAAATGAATGGACCCTATGTTTATCTCTATAAAATCTTAACTGTGTGGTGCTTCCTCATGCCTTTAACCCCAGCCCTCAGGAGGCAGAGGCAGGCAGATCTCTGTGAGTTCGAAGCCAGCCTGGTCTACAAGAGCTAGATCCAGAAGAGGCCCCAAAGCTGCAGAGAAACCCTGTCTCAAAAGACCGAAAAAAAAAAAAAGAAAAAAGATTATGTTAGCTAATGATTGTGTTTTCACCAAATAAAGCTGCTTCTGAAATGAAGAAGTGGCTGGGAGGTGAGAGGAATGAGATAAAGAAGAAAAGGTTGAGAAGGACTTGAAGAATAAAGGTTCACCAAATAAATCTACAGTAAGAAAGCAGACTTAAATATTCCAGATGTCTAAAACTGTCAATCATAAATCTCATGTTCTATCAAATCAGATAATAGAGAGTTTGGAAACTTATAAGAAGGACTTGAAAAGCAAAAAAAAATTAACTGCAGTGTGCAAGTCTTAAAACTCAGTAGAGTTACCTATATTCTTTTTAGGAAGCAAGTGACCTTGAGATTAAAGCCCAAAGTCTAAAATCTGACAGAAAACACAATTTATCCTTGAACACAGTCTCCAGTTAGCATGCAAGGCATTATATTTCCACCTCTATTCCTTTATTCATTTTTAGTTGGAAGAGATACAGAGTTTTGATACGGAAACTCGGAGAGCACTCAAGTAAAAACAATGATTTCCATTATGAAGCCAGTTTGGTAGATCGTCCAATGTGCCCTGTGCTATAAAGTAATGATAATATCAACTGTAAAGGGAGATAATCAAAGGTACCCAGGAACTCATACAGGAGGGGAAACCTTATTCAGTCACTCATTCCACAAACAACCAAAGATAGTTGAGGATGTATAGCTACTCAAATAATGACTATTGGGTATTCAAAAGGTATCATTTGTGTCTAAGATAATGTGGATTCACCTGTTTGCATTTGACATGATGATGGTTTGCTGTGATAAAAACTTATGTGAATTGATATAAAATAAATACAAAATTAGTATTGGACCTCTTGTCAAATAATATCTTTGTGTTGTCCCTGTTTCCCTTTGATAGTTAATCTCGGAGAGGTCTACAGATTAGGACAGTTCTTACTGACCTGGAAACATCTGAGTAGTTAGTTAGTACTTTCTGGAACCAACAGTTTTTTTTTTTTTTTGTTTTTGTTTTTGTTTTTTTGAGACAGGGTTTCTCTGTGGTTTTGGAGCCTGTCCTGGAACTAGCTCTTGTAGACCAGGCTGGTCTTGAACTCACAAAGATCCGCCTGCCTCTGCCTCCCAAGTGCTGGGATTAAAGGCGTGCGCCACCACCGCCCGGCCTGGAACCAACAGTTTTAAAGTTTGCTTCTTTGAAGTGATGGGTTAGTGACTCTTCTGGGATCTTCAGTCAAAGGGTAGCTCATGCATATAGCTCCCTTTGATCTGGAGGAGTGAATCCGCTTGTTGAATAGTCAGTCATTCCACAGTCTCTAGGGGATATTATACATGCTAAGCTCCAAGTTCCCTCCCAAGCCACAGCACTGTGTAGGACAGGAGGCCACCATGATGTTAACTTTCTTATACATGCTATACTCAGGACATGAGGAAAACACACCCTCACTGTGAAAGGGCCCTCAAAGTGTCAAATCAATCCCAGTACTCGGCGATAGGAAAAGTTCTACTTAATATTAGTTTTGCAGATTTTCCAGCATAGAGGAAAATTTCTGTAGCTTCAGGGGAAAGCTATTAAAGATTCTAAATAATCCCTTTTCAACTTATCCCATGTTTTTATGGGTGAAATCACCCTTTTTGCTGATGTCCCATTTGTCTAAGGTTTCAGCCTCAGTATTGGAGAAACTGTTTCTGTTCGCTATTCATTGAGTCCTGAGGTTTATCTTATATTATTGTTGTTTATATTTTATTTATTTTTGTGGCCATGTTATTTTGAGCTCTTAACTTTTATATATACTTCATTTGTTCTTTTCATAAATTACTGCATAAAACTTTTATAATAATAGCCTATAATCTATCTCTCTATCTTTATGTTTTTTATTGGCTTTGAGATAGAGTCTTGTGTAGCCAAGAATGTCATTGTGAGATTGCTTTTTAAGTAATCAAGAATGGCCTTGAACTTCTAGTTGCCCCGCCTATGTCTCTGTAGTGCTGAGAGTGTGTCACACACACACTATATATNAATTCTTCTTAAAAATAGGAACACACACAATTTTCTCAGTTCCCTCTGGACTATGTTCTGCTTTTTCTATGACCATAAAAAAAGGCAAATCTATTGAAAACATGAGTTCATCTTGTTTTCATGTGACTAACTCTTAGCAAGGATTGTCCTAAGCCATTAATCAATAGCTTTTGTTTAATCTCTCCTCTGTGGTGGAAAAGTTCCCTGTTCTGGTGTTTATTTTGATCTCTTTGATATGCAAATTATTGCTCTTCTCCAATCATTTCACATCTCCTTTTGGCCTATATAGAGAGATACTTGGACATGTAGATATTCCTATTGCATTTAAGATATTCCTATTGCATTTAAGGCTTTTACAGATGAAAGTGTGGCTGTCTAATCTAGGGTTTACCTCCTGCTGAAATTAATACTATTAATCAAAAGGCAGTCAGCCTAAAATGATTAGTAGCCTCAGAAGTGTGATTTTAAAATCCCACAAACTGTATGGAGGTAGATAATCGTGGCATAGGATAGTGATCTGTTTTATTTTAACACTGTATTAATCTCAGTTTTCTTTCTTGAAAGTGGGGCCGCAGTAACAACTCTACAGGAATAATGTGAAAATAAGATGTGATAGTAAAGATAAGGGTAAAGTTGAAACGCGGCAGACACAAACTTTCTCAATGCATTCTGATTCTTTATGGGTGCAAACAGTTGCCTACTTAGGATAGATTAAGATAAGCAGGACCCAAGGCATTTCTTTTTCTCTTCCGAGAAAAGACAAAAGCTCTGAGATGTGTACCAGGTCTACTACTGCTCACTGGGAGAACAGGAAAGAATGATCGCTTCTGCTGACTGATTAGTCTCCAGAACCACCCGAGCTGATCAGTACAACACGTGTGGCCATTAAAGTTTCCTTGAAAAAGTAAGATCAAATGGAAGAGAACCCTGTTAGGCAGCATTTCCTTTAGATTCCTGAGTTTTAGCTACTGTTCCATGAAGAGCTGGACTCTTTGAAGTGTGGCTCCTCATGAATAAAGGAACATCTCCTTGGAGATCACCTGATTTAATTAGTAGGGGCCGAAAGCATCTGGACATTTTAGCTTCATCCTTTCTAAAAAGCTGTTAAGATAAGATAGCCGCTTTAATTTCCGTCTGGACCGTGCTGGAAATGTAACAAACAAATTTATACCAGCTTCTATGACTGATAAACCCTGGAATCTTAGTGGCTTAAACTGTCGAAGTTTCTCAGTTCTGCTCCATGACCTCATTGAGGGATTTAGGCCCTCTTCTAGTTCCTTGCTCCTCTAAGTTCTTTTAATTTGAAAAAAGACAAAAGCTTGAGGCTGGTATAAATGAGATTTGATGATCACACCCCATTTGCTACAACTCAGTCAAGTAGGTACAGAGTTGCAGTGGAGGTTTGGAGATTTCTAGGATGTATCTTAGCAGTAGCAATAATGATCCCGTCAGCCCCAACTGATTTCACTATTCACCTATTTTTGCATTCACCATTGTGTGCTTCTGTGTTTATGTTAATCTAGAATGGACTTATGCATCTGGAAACAGTCATTTTATCTTAAAAAATCATTAAGTTAATTTTGTATCTAATTTTTCCTTATTTTTTATACATTGGAGATGCAAGCACACTTTACCCCAGTAAGGTTCAACCTTGGGATTTTATTTTATTGATTTAGCCATGTTTGTTAGAGTAAGCACTGAATGTAAAAATTCATATTGTTGTACCTATTCTACCTTAGCTCTTTTTATTGTTTATTTTCTAAATAGTGAAGAAATTGGATTTTAGCCTCAGTAACTTTAGCACTACGGAAGACTCTTAATTTGAATAATGAAGCCCTTTGTTAGTCATGATGGCTTATGTACTCTAAATGCAAACCAAATTTGAGCATGAGGAAAGATGCCAAACTCCAATGCTCCAAATTGCACACAAAGAATCCCTGAAAGATAACCCGAGATGCCTGGTATTTCTTCTGGAGACACGCTAATGTTAATACAAAACAGAAAGAGATTATTTTGATAGTCATGAGTGATAGGAATCATTGGATAGGGGAGAAGGAAGTAGTTTCCCGTTGGCGTAATAGCAGAGAACACGACAAAGTAAGTGCCTACTCTTATCTCATATTCATGGGAATTCCATGACTTTTGCGGTCAACTTTTGGATGGGACAAAGAAGGGAAAATTCAGTCTTTCAGAAAACGTGATAGAAATAAATCTGGGGAGGGACATCCAGTTCTTTACGTCCCCAACTTGTCCCCTTTCCACTCTCGCTTCAGGAGATACTTTGGAATCTCTACTTATTTTAGCAACTGGGAGTTGCCAATTTACTGTATGAATTCTAAGAGCAGAAACTGGAGGTGTGCATACTGCCTAGGAGCAGAGTCTGTGCCAGCCAGCTGGGCTCTGGAAGCTGTCAAAAAAGGAAGGATAATGACCAGAACTGAGAGTGGGAGACACAGTGCGGTGTAAACATAGTTCACATTCTCAAACAACTACGGTGAATAGGAAAAGTCTAATGACAAGTTAATGGTAATAAAGATGTTTGCTATTTTAAACCAGTTATAACTGTACACAAAGGCACACTTTGTTACAGTGCCAAATATATTGAATTATTGTGAGACTAATGTCTGCCCTATAAAGGTAACTATATTTATGATTATTCTTTTTAATTATCCTTTATACTAGAACTAAAATGATACCTACAGGATAGGTTTATGGAAAAAGTTCAAATTCTTATTAATGAAAAATGCATTTTTACCACTATGTTTAATATAATTAATGAAAACTACTTATAAATTAAAGACTGGAAAGAATACACCAAATGTAAGGCACCAGACTGTAGAGAGAGCAGCGTGTATTCAGTCTGTCAGTTCTTTTTCCAGAATCGGGCACGAAGAATCAGGAAGGTAGACCCAGCCCTTTAAAGACAGGATGGTGAATTTAAGACTAACCCGGGCTGCATAGTAAGACACTGTTTTAAAACAGTAATGAAAAGATGAAATAAATGGTTTTGGTGACAATAGGTTTTATCACGTGCTTTTGAAAAACAAGTAGAATCAGTAGTATAATCACAGAAACTTCTGAAAGAATAAGAAGATACATATATTCCATAGTATACAGATATTCTAGAGTATACAGATATTCCATAGTATACAGATATTCTAGAGTATACAGATATTATATGCCATGTCTTTACCTAATTAATTGGCAACAATATCAGGTTGGGATAGGAAATATGTTTTGTGTTTTGGTTGCTACTTCTATTTTCTCTGATAATCTTCTCCAAGTTAATCTCTATCTTAAGGCTTTCTTTGTGTGATTTTTTTTATATCCATGGTTTATTAGTTCAACTTACATTAAACAAGCTGGAATCTCTGTGTCTTCTTAGAATAGTAGTTCTAAACAGTGTCACACGTAACTTTAAGGAATGACTCAAGTAGAAGGCTACAAAGAGATTTGTCCACAGGCTTCAGTTAGCAGGTCTGCACAGAAACACCCCTTCTTCATCATTTATTTGAGTACCCCAGGAAGAAAGAAAGCTTTAGGACTTTGATCTTGTGCTTAACAAGAATCTTCTACAAGGTTAGTAGAAATTGTCTCCAGGGGTAACAAGAATCAGAGAGCAATGTTTCCCAGTGCGAGACGCTTTCTAATTATGCCTTTTGTCTAATCAATGTTGCCTCCATTGCTTACTATGGATTTTTACATAACTACGCTTAAGTAATAAATAGGATAAAATAAAAATTATAATTCAAACTGGGAGAAATTTGGAATTCACAATATGTACATGTGAGAAACAAACTTATAGTGTATCTAAAACTTATCTTTCAAGGTTTTAAACTAGAGACTTGCTCTCTGGAAAAACTTTCAAGGCTAGAGAAGTGTTAAAATTGTGTTATTTTCCTTATGACAATCAGAAGACTAACAATAAACTTTAAAAGGGATGAATATGTCCTTGCTGATTGTTACCAAGTTAACCACTCTCTACTTGAAATTCAGAGTACCACACTGTACTCATTTTTCCCTGTGGAAAATACCTTGTTGGTATAGAAGCCATAAATGGCTTACATACCTAGTGCCATTACCAGATTTTGGTAAATAAAACAAGACAAAATTGGTAATTTTGAGGGGTCAAATATTCAACAAAAGCTAGAATGGATACTTCCTGTCACTCTTTCTGCTTGCTCCACTATCGACCATTCCCGTCTCAATTCTCAAACCATTTTGAGATATAGTTTTGATATTTATTCATTTTATTGCTAGGAATGAATTTCTATAGATAGGGAAATAACAAGTACTCTTTCTTGGATAAGTCATTCCTAATTGAGCCCTATTTAGATTGATGGCTTGATTTATTGAAAATATACATATGGCTGAGAAGTTTAATTTATATTTGTATATGTTTGAGGATTAATTGGCACTTGTATGTCATATATACACATACATTTACACACATGTATATGCACATATAATACACAAATAGTGAAAAGAAGGAAGAACAAATATGTTTTATTTTCACGTTTACTTGTGTTTGGGTAAACATTTCTGGGATCATGGGGATTCAGATTATGTTTCTTGAATATTATGTTTACCTTCATTTGACATACATGCTAATTTTCCCCATCTGAATAAACTTTCTTTAAAGAAAAACCAATAACAAGCTCAGCAAACAGATTTTTATGATACAAAATGAAGGTGAAAACCAGATACAGTCTGAAAGAGCTCGGAGACAGCATCATCAAACAGCTTAGATAAAGAAATGAATTCTGGTAATTTAACACCACTTCATAGGAAACAATGTCTTTTGAGACTGCAAGTCAATCACATTAAATGTGTGATTCCTAGGTTATGCTTATATAAAATCTTTAGTATTTAAAACCATGTCAAGTCTACTTATCAATTAAGAAAATTGTTATTTTAAACAGGGCCTGTTAATGTCTAACTATCTGGCTAGAAGAAAACAAACAAACAAACAAAGAGAAAACCAAACTAGTGTTAACTAATAATTTCTGGCACAAATCACAGGGTTCAAAATACTTCAAAACAATGACAATGGAAACGTGGCATGGCTACCTGGTATGCCTGCCCTTGGTTCTACCTTTTTACCCAACCTTCCCGTGTTGGAACAGTTCTCATAGTCTTTTTACAGATGAGAAAGCTGAGTTGCCGAGTAACATTTGTTTTTACAAGATCAAACCCCAATGAGTCATAGAAATGAAACTAAAATCCAGATCGTTGTTATCCCATTTCCTAACAGAACATGTAGTTGAATATCAGGCTATCAGAGTAACCAGCTGGAGGCCATTCAATTCAATGGCCAAGCTACAGCTCCAAACAATTTAGGTTTTTCATTGACTTAGCTGAACTTCGTCTACCTTTGAAAAAATGTATAGATTTGCCATAGCAAAGAAAAAGCGGTACTCTTATATTCTGTAGATTAAACAGACATTTATAGCAGTGGTTCTCAGCCTTCCTAAGGCTGCAACCCTTTAATACAGTTCCTCGTGTTGTGGTGACCCCAATATGTGTATTTTCTGATCGTCTTTGGTGATCCCTATGGAAAGATCATTTAACTCCCAAAGGGCTTGTGACCCACAGGTTGAGAGCTGCTGATACATAGCATAATTGATGAGTTTTAACTTCATTAAGCTCTCATAGTATTGTATTAGTATCATGTTCGTAGCATGGAAAATTTCAGGATGTGAATGAGTTATATCTCCTCTGGTGAGTTATGCCTTCTACAAATACAGTGACTGAAGGTTATAGCATAGAGACTGTGACACTATCCATAAAATGACGAGTCAAAGGAAATAATGTGGCCATTATCTCTTTTTTTGATTTTTTTTTATATTGAGAAAAGGAAAAAAAAGTTTCTGCCTCCTCCCAGCTTCCCATTTCCCTCCCCCTCCTCCCACCCTTCTCCCCCTCCCCCCACTCCACTCCCCCTCCCTCTCCAGTCCAAATAGCAGACAGGGTTCCCTGCTCTGTGGAAAGTCCAAGGACCTCCCCCCTCCGTCCATGTCTAGGAAGGTGAACATCCAAACTGGCTAGGCTCCCACAAAGCCAGAACATGAAGTAGGATCAAAACCCCGTGCCATTGTCCTTGGCTTCTCATCAGCCCTTATTGTTCACCATATTCAGAGTCCGGTTTTCTCCCATGCTTTTTCAGTCACAGTCCAGCTGGCCTTGGTGAGCTCCCAATAGATCAGCCCCACTGTCTCAGTGGGAGGGTGCACCCCTCGTGGTCCTGACATCCTTGCTCATGTTCTCCCTCCTTCGCTTGTGGCCATTATCTTAAGGCAGATAGACCTTTCCTCTCATAGTCCTAGGCTGCCCCCACTTGGGCAACTCAGAGTTGTATAAATATTCTTCTTCTGGATATTGCTTTTGAAAACCATTTGATGCTTTCAACATAAATGTGAACCAGATTATAGTTAAATCTAATTGAACTAGTTTTTGGTAAAGGATTTGTTGTGAAGTAGGTGTAAGACTGGATTTCAGAAGATTCTGCTATTTGTGGGGGTGAGTGAATTATCTTTACATCTGGGAGACTGTGAAGGGTGAAGGGTTTGCAGTTGAATGAAGAGTAAAGAACACTGATTTCTGTGTATGATTTTTGCTGTGGGAGAGTAATGTTCAATGGATTCCCTTAATGCTTCAGGATTTATTGCTCTTGACTTTCAATTCTTTTTCTGAATTCCAGTGTGAGAACTTTTGTGCAGAAGACTACTTTTTGTATCCATGATGTTATGGCTGACTGAACTCATGGTCAAAGACTTAAGAATCAGCAGCTGACTGTGCCGACATAATGGTATTCCACAGATACAAAATGCAGCCATGAAAATGGGACAGCACAGAAAGGGAACCAGACACTTGGGACTTCCGTATCTTTAGCTCATGATGCCTTGCTAATCTAGGTGAGTGGAATCATGTAACTTTGTTCTTTATGAGATACAGAGGGTTTCTGTATCTCTGAAATATTTTTTTCTGAAAAGAAAGTGTGCTTAGGTACATGAAGCAGCTAAGATAGAGAAGGTACTAGCAAAATTCTGTTCTCTCCTATTTTCACTGAATCTAGCAAAGTCACATGGAAGTTTTATAACTATACACTGTAGCTATATTTTTCACAATAATTATGCAAAATTCCAGACTTTTTTCTCACCACTTTCTCCCTTTGCCTCCCCTCTATTACCCTTTTCTTCAGTTTTTGTCTTTTTTCTTTATCCTTTGTTACTCTTATTCTCCCAACTCCTAATTCTTTTTTCCCCTTTTAATTCAAAGAAGATGGCCAAAGTGTTATAAACCCTATACACTGCATATGAAAAAATGATTAGAAAGAATTCCAAATGTAAACCAATTAGGCACTAAATAAGGCAGAAGGGTTTGTATTTATCTCACCACATTTCACAAATGCATCACTCAAAGAATACGGAAAGTCCTGATCAGGCTATTCTTTTTCCTTGGGGAATAAAGCTCTCTACAAAAACAGTTACAGGTAGGATAGTCTTCAGAACTATTTCTTGAAAGCAAATCAAACTACTGGACAATTACTATTACTGTAAGTTGGGAAACTTAATGTTCATGCTCATATTTGTTTATGTAATTTTTAAGCCCTATCTGTGACTTCTATATTAGGTCATAAAATCGAATCAGTTCATAAATCGTGTGAAAGACATAGATAAAGAAGAGTGAAGGAAACAAACAGTAAACAAAACCAAAAACCCACCAAACACATCAGCCTCCTTTGTGTTGGTTTAGGCAGTGGCAACGGCATCTAAGGATGTATTCTATAAATTTAGTTTTGCAGAGTTCGAGGCCAGCCCAGTCTACAAGAGCTAGTTCCGGGACAGGCTACAGAGAAACCCTGTCTCGAAAACAAACAAACAAACAAAAATTCTAGTTTTGCTGTACATCTTAGCATCAGCATCTGGCTTCCAGAATCTAAAACTGATTGCTGTCTAAAGGAGTGAAAAATAGATGTCAATTAGAAGAAACTGTCTAAGAGAAGAAACATGGGATAAAGAAAGTTTTAGTTTCTGCAGCTTTAACAAAGAACAATGTCCTCTCCTTATCCTAGCCGTCCTGTCCCTGTCCTAGAAGTCCTCTACCAACCTATGTGGCAGAAGCAGTCATTACTCCACAGTGAAGAACCTGGGCAGCATAGATTTCTATAGCAGCCTAAGCCTGTGGTTTGGCTTTAGCACAACATCACTAGCAGCAATCCAAAATACAATGAGGCCGATGTAAGGACTTAACTTCTCAGTCTATTTTTCACAAGCCAAACTTTATAGGTCTTTTATAAAGACAACCTGGCGGCGCATGGGAGGGATAGAATCTTTTTTTTTTTTTTTTTCCTGCTAGGAAGTTCTTCCTTGTTTCTTCTAGATTGGTGTCTCATTTTGATCAGTGTCCACAGAGGGCACTGTGCTGGTTAATTTTAGGTCAGTTTAATGTTCCTGTATGATGTCAAGTTAGTTTGCAAAATGGTTTCTGTGCAGTTGGCATTTTATTTCCTAGACTGAGTCAAGAAGATCTAGTCTCCAGTATGGGTGGGAATCAATCAACTGGTTAAGAACAGCAAGACAGAAAGGCTGAAAGAGATTACATTTTCTCTGTTCAGTGGTGATTATCTTCTCCTCTTGGATACTTTGGTTCTTAGGTCTCAAACTAAACTAAATTATATCATTGTCTTTCCTTGGCCTCCATTTTACGGATAGCAGAGAATGAGATAACCAATCTCCAAAATCACATGAGCCAACTCTGACGAAATAAAAATTAAGACAGTCCCAATTCTCAGTATCTCCTCTCCCAAAATATTTCTATAAACTATCATTCTGCTTCTCTGGGGAAGCCTGGGTAATACAATCCCTTCCAGCAATGCTAGTGCTGGCCTGAAATAATGGGTACACTAGTGTACCAAGAGGTCATCTTAAAGAAGCAAAAGAAAGTGGTGTGTTTCATGAGACCCAAGGAAAATGCCGTCCAGAGGCTCCTTTGCTTGATTCCAATTCAAGAGATGAATGGACCATTCTTCTAAGGGGTGACAGAGGGTAGAAACTCTGGCTGATGACAAAAGCTGCAAGATCTCTAAAACATTTGAGGACTGAAATGTATCATTACAAAGATCTATCTGGCCAGTCCAAAAACTCACAGCTAGCAAAGTTTAGTCTTATGTTTACAGATGTGTTCCTGAGCACTGTTTCTATAGTGCTGGTCAGTCTTCTGATTTTTATTAGTGTTTTATTAAGAATCAAATGGAGTATCAGTCTTCAACATGGTGTGTGTGTGTGTGTGTGTGTGTGCGTGTGTGAGTGTGTGTGACATTCTTATAGCATAGAGAAGAGGTAATAGATATTGAAGTAACTCTCCCCTTTCACTTCATTTTTAGAGAAGAGTATAAATGGATTCCTGAGCAAGGAAAAATGCTATCACATGTAAAATCAGAGATGATTTCTGCTTTTGAACATGGTCAGTCATTCTATCATATCTCTGGAGTAGATTGTGTTAGTTTAAAAGAAGCGAAGTTATCAACAGCTTCAGGAATATACAGTTAGGAACCCGGACAGTGTGGCTGAAAGAGTAAAGGTCGCATGCTGTAACAGGGTAATTCAGTGGGGAGTTTGTTCCCATTTGCAGTCCCTACTGACACCTGGGAACTCTCTGCTCCTCTTGGGATGGAGGGAAATACTTCAGCTCAAGGTCTTTTTCTTGACATCTTAGAATAATGGCTTTCAGCTGTGGGTCCTGAATTTAGGAAGTTTCTCCTCGGACTATCTTGCCTGGGTCTCAATTCTAATCTTTTTAGTGCATTAGATAGTGTGTTCTTGGTGTATTCGGTGATTTATTTCTTTTGTGGAAAGACCCTGATCGAACCAGCACTGTGTAAATTAACCTTTATTTGCATCTAACCTCTCCTTTAAAAGTTTGGGACTAACAGCTGCCCCATCTTCATAATTCTGAGAAATAAATGCCTGAGGTGGATAAAAAAGAATCATAACAAGTCTTAGAGAAAGTTGTCTGTTAGCTTTTAAGTACAGAGTATTGGGGTGGTTTAGAATAATAACATAAATGTGGCAAAAGACAGGGGATGTTTCTGAGTCCGAAAAGACATGTGGGTCCTTTCTATTTTTGGGACCCGTTGAGAAGCCTTTAACAGTCTGTACCATGCTGTGCTCATCACCACTTGGACGTGTGAGATTTTACTTAGTGATTATAGTATTCAGAATTCTGAAGACAAAGTGACCCCCGATTAATTCTCAATATTGTGCTCAAAGAACTACCTTGAACAATAAGGTAAGTGAAGGAAATTAAAGTAATCAAGTAGGTAAAGAAGAAGTCAAACTATCCCTATTTGCAGGTAATATATTATACATAAGAGGTCCCCAAATTTCTACCAGGAAACTTCTAGAAATACAAACAAATTCAGGAAACTTGCGGGCTCCAGAGCCAGTTTACAAGAATCAATAGCTTTTCTACATACTGATACAAAAACATAGATTAAGAAATCTTGAAAGTATTCCCATTATCAAAGAAAATAAAATTGCAAGGCATAAACCTAAACAAGGATGTAAAAGATTTGTATAATGAAAAATTTAAATATATATATATATAAAAAAGAGTTTGAAAAAGATACTAGAAAGTGCAGATATCACATGTTCTCGTGGATTTGGTTATGATGAAAATAACCATTCTACTATATCAAAATCAATTTACAGATTCAATGCAATTCCAATCAAAATCCCCTTCTGGTTCATCACAGAAATGAAAAAAAAACTACCCTAAAATTCATGCAATACCATTATAGACCCTGGATAGCCAAAGTAATCCAGAGCAAAAGACCACTGCTGGAAACATTACCGTTCTAGACCTGAAGATATATCACAGAGCCATAGTAATAAGAACAGCATGGCACCAGCAATAAAACATGCATGTTGACCAATGGTACAGAACAGAAGACCCAAACATAACTGTTGAAGTACAAGCGGCGGGGCAGCATCCCCAGCACCCCAGCCGCCTGCTAGCTTATGCCCGAAATAACAACACACAAACTGTATTCATTTAAAGACTGCTTGGCCCATTTCTATCTAGCCTCTTCTAGGCTAATTCTCACATATTAATTTAGCCCATTTCTAATAATGTGTGTAAGCACCCCAAGGTGCGCTTACCGGGAAGATTCTAGACTAAGTCCATCCTGGGTCTGAGCTTCATCGCGTCTGCCACAGAGCGCAGAGCTATCACGTCTACCCTGGAGAGCTGAGCATGGCATCTCTGCTCCAGAGAGCAGAGCTGTCTCTCTCTGGGAGCAGAGCGGAGTCTGACCTCACTTCCTCTTCCTCCCAGCATTCTTTTCTGTTTACTCCACCCACCTATGTTCTAACCAATAAAATGGGCCAAGCCAGTTTCTTTATTAGCCAATGACCTTCCTCCATCACATAACTGAGACCAAACATAACACACAACTAAGACCTTCTGATATTTGCCAAAGATGACAAAAACATGTCCCAGAGAAAACGGTGTGCCCACATACTTGAAAATGAAGTCATACCCATATTTACCACCTTGCACAGAAAAAAAAAATCTCACTCCAAGTGAATCAAAGACCTAAATGTGAAACCTGAAACACTGACATTGCTAGAAGAAAACAAAAGCATCACCCAGCAATTATATAGATACAGGAAAGTACTTCCTGAGTAGGACTCCATTTTCCCTGGGACTAAGGCCAACACTTGACAAGTGGGACCTCACACAACTAAAAAGCTTCTACATACCTAAAGAAACTCACAACTGAATGGAGAGGAAGCCCACAGAATGGGAACATTTGCCGGCTATACACCTGACAGAGGACCAATATTCAGAATACATAATAAACTCAAGAAACAGAATCAAAAACCCAAATGACCCATTCAAAAATGGGCTACAGATAGTAACAGACAGTTCTTAAAATAGAAGAAATAAAAGTGGCTAAGAATTCCCCAAAGCATTATAACTATTTATTTTTATACCCTTAGATAACTGTGGCTCTCACGGCTCATCAAATGAACCTCTCTTTGCAACAGATGAAGACTATTACAGAAAACCACAACAGATGTAAATGCAGAATACAGGTGATTGCAGGCTTCTCACATCCGGTTAACACAGCTACAATACAAATCCTATACTCATAAACACAGGGTACATCATGGAAGAGGAGCTGGAAAGAGTCTACGATCCAGAGGACCAATAAGTCTACTGTAAAGATTTTATGTCTCCTACAATGGTAATGAAGCTTCATCCACGATATGTAACAATATGGCTGCCTAAACAAGACCTGAGGAAATACGAGATGATAATATGGACGGGAGAGATCTCACAAGGACCCATCCCTGGACAAAGAGCTACAGATAACTACGGAATGCTGAAAGGAGACTCGGTCTTTCCCAGGCATGCACTCTCTAATTATTCAGCACCAAATGGTCATCCCTGAAATAATATACATACAAGTAATAGTAAGCAGACTTATCAGGCTGTGGTTGTGGGAGTATGTGTGTGTGTATGATCATGTTTATATGAAAAAAAGAGGACTTGAATTAGAGAGGATTGAAGGATGAGAACAGGTTAAGTCTGGAGGGGGAAATATAGAGGGGAAATAATATAATTTAATTAAAAATAAAAGAATATACCATAGCACAAAAGTAGTATTTTTTTCTGCCTGTCAAGTGAAAGCTTTGACCATTAACATTTGGAAAGCCAGGGAATAGGCAATGATTAAATGTATTTCACAGTATTTTCATTTAAAAATATAACACTGCATTCATCACTGAAGTGGGGAGTCTTTTAGTTGTCACCTTACATAAAGAGTCAAAATGGCAAATATAAGAATAGCTCCAACCTAATTGGGGAAATTCAAGGCCAATTTGTTCTAGGAGAATCCAAAATTTTGTTTTTATTTATTTATTTATTAAAGATTTCTGTCTCTTCCCCACCACTGCCTCCCATTTCCCTCCCCTCCCCCAATCAAGTCCCCCTCCCTCGTCAGCCCAAAGAGCTATCAGGGTTGTCTGCCCTGTGGGAAGTCCAAGGACCACCCACCACCATCCAGGTCTAGTAAGGTGAGCATCCAAACTGCCTAGGCTCCCACAAAGCCAGTACGTGCAATAGGATCAAAAACCCATTGCCATTGTTCTTGAGGTCTCAGTAGTCCTCATTGTCCACTATGTTCAGTGAGACCGGTTTTAACCCAGGCTTTTTCAGACCCAGGCCAGCTGGCCTTGGTGAGTTCCCGATAGAACATCCCCATTGTCTCAGTGTGTGGGTGTACCCCTCGCGGTCCTGAGTTCCTTGCTTGTGCTCTCTCTCCTTCTGCTCCTGATTTGTTTGACATTAGGAAACACTTGCTACAAGGGTCAAACATGGGAGATTTAAATAGACTAAACTAACTTATCAAGACTTCTGTTTATGAACACACTCCAGGTTGTTCATTCTATTGCCAGAAAAGTCATCAGAAATTTAGACTTCTGGTTGGCACTGGAGGACTCTCAGGGAGAGGAATTAGTTAGTGCTGTCTTTTCTTGTATGCAGTTAACTCTGAGGTCTTTGCAGAAATGATGGATTTAGGAACTTAGTGTTAAGGAGTAAGAAAAAACTGTAATAGCCATGTTTTTAGGTTGCTGAGCAATGATTGATGGTAAGAAGTCATTACAGTGATTAGCATTTTATTCAGTGTGCCAGTTATAGTAATGCACTATTTAAAATATCTATCATTCTGTAAGTTCATGTTAGGGAGAATGAATTTAATTATTTGGGGAGTCAAGTCTTACTGCAGTACTGGTAGGCTGGTAAATGATAAATGCCCAGTACTGCAAAGGGGGTGAGGATGTCCTCTTGTATGTGCTTTGCTAGAATTTTCATAACTTAACTATGAAACTACTTCTAACATTACCAAATTTAAGCTGCATTTATATCAGCATATTTATTAAAGTTGTGCAAAATTAACCATTTGCCCTTCAAAACTAATACAAATGAGATCTAGTACTCATAGTAACTGTACTTTTCTCCTTTGAGTTAAGTAGATCCATATTCTATTTAATATATTAAATATAAACCTCTTTTAATAGCTTTATAATACACCAAAATTGTAAGATATATAGAAATCAAGCTAGGAACTTTCTTCCTAATGCCTAGATATCACAGGTGATACTAGCATGCTGGAAGAAAAACACATCAATAGCTTTATTCTCACCCTATGAACTACAATACTCTCTGCCCAGGCAAGATGTGCTCACCTATGAAACAGTGAGTAGGGTAACTGATCATTTCCTGATTGGATATGAGGCCAGTTTGACAGTAACAAGCCTGGTCTGTAAATTTAACCAGCCCTTCCCATGCTAAGTGAGTTGTATATTTTAGGTGCTGGGGAACTAACTACTATTATTTAGTTAAGCTGACATATAATCAAATTGTCTTCTAAACATGTATGCTTTATCCAAAGACAAATGCTACTCTAATCCTTAATTAGAGAAACCCTTCTGAGCACAGAACAGAGGTGAATGCCAATGCAAAGATTCATGGATGTCCAAGGTGCTTTATGGAAGGGATATCTGAGTTGTCAGTAATGAACAAGACATTACAACTACTTCTCGAAGGCGTAGAAAACATTAATGAAGAAGGAGCGGAAAGAATTCAAGAGCTAGAAGGCTATGGAATGTTGTCTTCCAGGCATGATACAGACATTGCAAAGTCACAAACTCAAAGCAGTGGCAGTTCACTGTGCAGGACTCTCCATCACCAGTCAGTTATGGATGGAGGAAGGCCTTGTGCCATCTTATTCTTTCTCTTAATTAGTTAAATTATCTTCAGTTTCCATCTATGAGTTTGTCAATTAGTTTCCATCACCTCATTTCAAACTCACGGTTACAAAGGTGTCCCTGTTTTAACTCTTGGAGAACACACATATATACCCTACAAAACATTAATATTTGAATATGAAAAAAGAATTCATGGGGAGGAGGGATTGGCAGTAGTGAAAGGGGTAATTGTCAAGTGTGGGAGGGGGAAAATGGGGTGAGAGTAATGTGTGTGTGTGTGTGTGTGTGTGTGTGTGTGTGTGTGTATGGGGTTGTCGAGTAAATTCAGTTAACATCTTTGGGATAAAAGTTTAACAACAAAGTCTCTGTATTGTTAAAAACTTATAACTGGGTTTAAAATACACTGTACCTTGTTTTATAATTGTTTATGAAGAGCTGTGAATGAGTTAGAAATTTCTCAAATATGAGATCCATCAGAAGAGTTATGGAATTATGATTCCCTAGTCATCTCCCCACTGACACTTTAAGCTGCACAGCTATTGATGTTCCAAAATATCTCCATGAGAGCTAAAAAGGAAGAGGAAATGTCATGGTGTCTGTTTTAAATATAGCAAAATGAAAAGAAATAATGAAGAAGCCAAAAAGGAGATAGTGGCCCGTATCACCTCTCTCCTGACTCTAAGCATTCCAGCATGGGGAGAGACATCTGCTTGAGGGTGGAAAAGAAAATCTAGCACATCTTCCACTGAACCATGAACCCCAATTCTGCCACCATGAAAACCGATGACCAATGTGTATTGACATTCAAGAGTGATGAGAATATGGATAAATAGAGATCTTATTCAAGTGAATAATAGAAAAGTTCTTCAACCTTGAGAATAGAAATACCCAAGAACTTGCTCAGCAATCCAATATAATTTGCCCAAGTTTTCATCACGGTGTCTCACATCTAAACTGTCACAGGCGAATAAAAGAAGAGTCTCAGGATTCAAGGGAGAAAACAGACCTGAGTGTCCCTGTGAGGCAGGTAGTGTACTTCTCAACAGTGTCCTTCCAGGCCAGATTTGCCAGTACTGAAAGGAAAATAACTGTCACCTGATAGATTACATTTTTTTTTATAAATGAAAGTGAGGTAAAATGTCCCCAGAAACAATCACAAAATAGAGCCTGCAAGAGATGCCGAGGGAAGTTTTCTAACTAGAAAGAGACATTCATGAAAAGTTACAGAACCCACAGTTAGGCTACACAAACAAACTTAGAACATCTGATTTTGTAATAAATGTACATAAACTATTCATAACAGAATTAGACACACTGATACATAAAGAGGTAATTTAGAGAATGTTCAATAGAATATCAAAATTTCAAAATGAAGGGAGGAAGGTATTGAACTGTTAAGGTTTTTACTGGTTTTGAAAAATTGTTTCTATTGCTGCTATCGTTTTAAAATAGCTTGTTAAAAACAAAGCCTCGCAGTAATCACAAAGCAAATATTTATAAAAATAAAATAAAAACAAGCAAAGAATCAAAATACATTATTAGTGTAATGATTTGGTCACATAAGACTAATATAAGGTATGGAGAGGATCAAATAAATAGATTTTCAATGAACAGCTTGCTAAGTTGCACTGTAGGCAAAGAATAACATACTTACAGAATATTCCATTCAACTGCTACACAATAAACTTTTATTTAAAATGTTAGGCCACAAAACAAGTCTCAATATATTGAAAGGGATGTAATGGTATTGAATGTCCTCTCTAATATACAATGCAACAAAAAAATCAATAACAAGTGTTGAATTAGGAGCAGAGGGGCTGCGTCCCCAGCACCCGGCCGCCCGCATGGCTAGGTTATGCCCTGAAATAATTACACGGAAACTGTATCTTTTTAAACACTGCCTGGCCCGGCTAGTTCCAGTTTCTTATTGGCTAGCTCTTACATATTGTTCTAACCCATTTCTAATGTTCTGTGTAGCCCACGAGGTGGCTTACCAGGGAGGATCTTAACCTGCGTCTGTCTGGAGCGGGAGAATCATGGTGACTCCCGACTAAGCTTCTTTTTCCCAGCATCCTGTTCTGTTTTCTCCGCCTACCTAAGGGTTGGCCTATCAAATGGGCCTAGGTAGTTTCTTTATTAGTAAGAAATCACTCCCACATCAAACAAGAAAAACTTAGGCAGTTATATAAGTGGATGAAATGAAAAGCTTCTTTTTGAACAAAGTATGTATTAAGAAACAAATGAACATGAAGTTTATCATACCGAAATCTTCAGAATTCAGCCAAAGTAGTATTAACAGAAATTTACACTAATAAATAAATATCAAAAAGAAACATCTCAAGGTGCTGAAGAGATGGACCAACAATTCATAATCATTGCTGTTCTTATCGAATTGCCAGATGTAGGGGCCCACAGAAGTGGGTCTGCTCCACCTTGACTGAAGGTCAGAGAGTTTAAGACTATTCTTGCTCTTCCAAGGATATTAACAAGAGGTCTAGTTAAAAACAAGATTATCTTAACCTAACATGTTGTTACTTGGTGTTTTGGGTGTTAAGATGGCCCATAGAGGTAGATCTGTTTAACCCTGACCAAATGTCAGAAAATTCAAGCCTATTCCTGCTCCTTCAAGGATGACAGGAGGTTTGAACCAGGGAATGGCTGCCTACAGGATGCTTGGTCTAAGTTAGTCTAACAAAAATACAAAGTCTAGAGATTATTATGCACAACTATATTTTCACAAATTTTGTAGTGTAGAAAATAATCCTAGACATGTACATCTCATCAAAAATGAGTCATGAAGAAATTGGAAACTTGAACTGACTGATAAATCCTAGGCCTCATTCAAGAATAAAATGTATTCAATAAAAGACAGTTCTAGAACTAGCTGTCTAGACTGTCAAATTCTATTAAACATTTTAAGGGAAAATAATAATTTTCCTTAACTTATGCAAGAAAGCCGGGTGGTGGTGCTGCATGACTTTAATCCCAGCACTTGAGAGGCAGAAGCTGGTGATCTCTGTGAGTTCAAAACACAGCCAGCCTAGTTTCCAAGAGCTAGTTACAGGATAGGCACCAAAGCTACACAGAGAAACCCTGTCTCAGAAAGAAGAAGAAGAAGAAGAAGAAGAAGAAGAAGAAGAAGAAGAAGAAGAAGAAGAAGAAGAAGAAGAAGAAGAAGAAGAAGAAGAATTATTTGCAACAAAACAGAAAAGAATCTTCATTCTATTCATTCCAAATACATTATACGAGGGAAACATATCCTTATACCTAAGTCAGATGAAGATGCAATAAAGAATAAAGACTACGGAAGAGTATGCTTGAGTATAAATGCTGAAGTCCTAACAAACACTAACATCCTAAGTACAGAAGCAAAGTATAGTTTTTTTTTCTCACCATAACCAAGTAGGATTCATCTCAGGGAAGCAAAAATGGTTTGATATATGAAAACAATGTTGAAAGAATGAAAGATAAAACAAGAACATTAACTCAAGAAAAAGAAAAATTAGCTAATAAAATTCAACATCCCTTCTGGATTAAAATTACAAATAAATTTGGTGTAGAAGCATTTACCTTATAATAATAACTCAGCAACTAACATCATTATTCTGAGAATGCATCTATACTCCATGCTACTCCAACACGATTTATCATAGCCAAGAGATGGAAGCAAACAATGTCCGTCAAGTGATGAATAAAGGAAGTTGTTGCTTCATGAAGGATGATATTTTGTTAACTGCTGTAACAGGGACACACTGAATTATTATTGAAATAAGCCATGTGCAGAAAGACTATAATGTCTATGATGTCATAACGTCAGTCTCATAGAAGCTAAAGAGTTAATTCTATAGAAGTTAAGAATAGAAAGGTAGTTATCAGAATTTAGGGGAGAGCAGGCAGGGATGGAGGGATGTTGACCATTAGGAACTAAGTTGCATCCAGAGAGAAGCAATTAATTCGAAAGTGCTATGGAAAATATAGTAGGGTGAATAGACACTAAATAATTTTCTGCATATCTTGATAATCTAGAAAAAAGTATGTAATTTTTCACCATAATGATAAATTTGTGGAGAAGTAAATATTTTAAAACTGATTTGAATATTACATGGTATCTATGCATTTAAACATTATATTATACTTCATATGCATTTACTATGTACCTATATATTCAATATTAGCTTTTCACGTATTAGTCTCATATACATTAGAAAAATAAAAGAAAATGGGCAGAAATTTTCTAAAGCCCATCCAGGAGGCAGCTAATAAAAGGATATTTTTTGGTATGCATCAAGATGAGTGTATCTTGGTCAAAATGTACATAATTTGTACGTATGTGTTATACTTTTCACATTTGAGTGGAGCTAATGGTTTGAAAGCAAGTATTTTTTTTCCTACGTGTGAAGGACTGGGAGTCTTTATAGACTAATATTGAAGTATATGAGATCTACATGCTGATTCTATCCCTTACCACCTGTGTAAATAAAACACTATATTATTTAACCAACTTAACTCAAATTTCCCATTATATTTTGGATAATAACACCTCATAGAATTATTATAGTGCTTAATGAGTTAGTACATGTAAAATGTTTAGAGCAGTTTGCCTCCCAATAAATATCCCATATAGATATGTCTAAGACAATTTAGGAAGCCCTAAGAATAGAGACTAAGGATATTTACTCATTGTTAGCTGCTGGGGGAAGAGAGCAGGAACTTAGCTCTGTTGAGTCAACCATGCTATAGTGGAAGGCTGCACATCAATAATTAGACACCACAAATAGGTCTTAATGGAATAAATTTGCTCCTAAAATTGATCTTGATTTTAAAAAAAGAAGAACACAAAGTTGGGTAGATAGGAAAGAGGGAAAAATGGAATCTGGCAACCACTAGGGAAGGGGATAAATATGATCAAAATATATTACATGACAGTCTTAAAGAATAAAAGTTAAAAAGAATAGATAAAGGGAAATATTTCCTCAAGTATTTCTTATTGTAGGAGAACCCAGAATGTTGTGTTTGAAAGAAATGTGCATGTAAATCCTAGATGTTCTAAAGCCTGAGAACCATTCAGATCACTGCAGGAACCCGTATGATATGTATGTCTGCCCCCCCTCTAGATATATGTATATGTATGTGTGTGTACGGATATATGTATCTCTTCATACATATATCTGTATATATATGTATATATATATGTATAGATAGATAGGTAGGTAGGTAGGTAGGTAGGTAGACAGACACACAGATGGACAGTGTTCTTTCCCAAAAGTTAATTGGTGTTAGGTGTTAGTAGAGTGCCTACATTAGAATTGCTTGTATCTTGCTCTAAAAAAATGCATTTAACTAAAATATGAAAATATACTTAACATGTCATTGCCTACATGTGAATAATGTCAGTTTGGCAGACAATAAGAATTATAATATATTTTTGAGGGAAGATAGCTGGATCGATGTAGAAGGATGTGGAAAAAAGCCATTCATTGTTGGGAGCAGTGAGACCCCAGATCCTGAATTTCTTGTAATCCCCTGATCTGAGTGCCTACAGCTGCTCTGAGCATGAGACCTTCAGTTCCTGATGGCAGGAGAGTGGTTTCTGGTGGGTTTGGCTGGGGCGTGGCTATCTCTATATAATCTGCCCCTGAACACAATAAAGGGGGCATTCTTGGGGAATTCAAGGAGGACCCGTGACGCTGTCTCTCTGTGTGTGTCTGTGTATTTTAATCTCCAGCTCCCTTGCCCCCAAGCTCGCGAACTGGGTTGCCAGCGAACAGAGCGCAAACACGGAGGGGGGGGGGGCGGTGCGCAGCAATTCGTCATATCTTATTGTGTTTGGTTTTAATTTTAAATCATGTGTAATCTAAGAGTTTAAATTTTTAAATTAAAATATAATGTTAAATATTGCACATAATTATTAGATATCGATGATAGGAAAATGGTCACAAATATGGATTTTACAGAATGTTCCATCAAAGCTCAATATAAGATCTGCAAAATCAGAATTCATTTGTTTTATTCCAGAATCTTCATAGACTGGTCTTGGCAGTCACCTAGGTACATGTGTAGATTCTTCTAGTTATGAGAAAGGTTGCTTTTGTATTGCCTGAACTGTTCTCTTCACTGGGGACCAGAACACTGGAGACGTTGTAACGGATGGAAGCCATCATGGTCTGTATCTCCTCTAGAGTAATCACATATGAGGATCATGACGCTGTGAAGTGGGGCAGGTGGTTGTCTAACCTGACCCTGTCACTGAGTAATTCTGGGTAAGTCTAATAACATTACTGTTCTTTGACTTCCTTATCTTTCAAATGGGAACATTAATAACTGTCTTGGTCAAATTGGAGAAGATTTCAATCCATTTTAAAAGCGCAAAGTTAATGTAAAAGGTAATTAAATCTGGCTTTGATAGATTGGTTGTACATTTATGACATCTTAACGACATTTTAGATTTCATTCGGACAGATGTCTCTTAGAAACTCATATCCCAACTGCTGTATAAGCAATTTTAAAACTGGACTAAACTGTCCTAAAAATGTCTTTCCTTCTGATGAGGAAAAGTAGAGAATCTTATTTGTCTGTCTTTGAGTTCATCCAAGTTGTACAAAATTTGTCCTTAGTATCTCCAATACCGAGGAGGAGTTAATTTTTTTCAATCGAACTCTATATAATTGACTTTAGTCTACCATGCCCTTGTCAAAGAAAAACAGTCTCTGAATTGTTAGCTGCTCATGGGCTGTAGAGCTGTCATAGATCTACCTGCATAGATGTGGTAGTGAAACAACTCAAGGAAGGAGCTTTTCCTTCCTCGGACCCAACTTGCGTGTGAAGCGGGGCTCTGGACTGATACATGGAGAGCCGCTCGCCTTCCCTCACTGGGTGAGGACTTTTTGCTGCTTGAAAGTTGCCTCTGGGAAAGATCATGACGGTCTCAAGAGCAGAGGGCTTCTTCTGTTGGCAACAAAATTATATGTTGACCAAGTCAAACTACTAGTTTATTTGGACCTGGGCAAGTGAAAAACTTCCTTTTCTCTATTATAGTTTTAAGGTCATGTAACATAAGAAAACTATTTAATAGGAAACATTAGCTGTAGTTTAAATTCCAGATAGAAATCTGGGTCCTCTCGGGCATCCTCTCATTAATTTCTCACAAATTCATGGAGGAGGAATAGCTATGTTCTTGTTTTATAGATGAGGTAACTGATTCTCAGAGCCCTTAGGAGTGTTCTTCATGTCCCCTCTAGCACAGCCTGGCTCTATCTTTTACACTCTGATCCAGTTTACCTCTGGGCTTGTTCTTCTGAAAGGGGTACTATTTAAAGATTTAGTCCTTATTTTTAGAGTGATTATGCTTTGAGAGAGTAGTTCATTAATGCATAGGAAGGTGTATGCATGAGTGTTATCTCCACTGTGTTTCAGGGAAAACTGTGCTGGTAGACAGTCTAGCTTGAAAGTGTTCCTCCTGTGACAGGAATACTCAATGAGCTGGACCACTCCCATGACATTTTGCAGAACTGTCTGTAGATATTTTTGATCTAAGTTTGGTTCCAAGCACAGAAATATCTGTGAGAAATCCCGTGAGATGTTTCCACTAAGGCAGTAACAAAAACTCCCGTTTCAATCGACTTCTTGTATAAACGGAGCAAGGATGAACTGGGAGCAAACACTGGAGAATTCATGCAATGTTATCCTTCAGTAATTATGCAATATTCATGGAAATGTGCTTAGATGTCGTGCTCAATTCGGACTTCACATTTTCATCTCCTCCGCCAGAAAATGGAAGAGCTAGAAAGAGAAACGCTAACAGCCAGAGAGCACAGAAACAATAACAGGAAGTGGTACTTCAAGGTCACTTCTCATGATGAGCACAGGAGAATCACACTGTCCAGACAGCCAGGGTTCCTTCATCACTGTGAATATTCACCACTTGGTTTACTGGGGATTATTTACAGAGCCTGAATCTGGGCTAAACATCCTGAAGACTCTCTGAATGCCTATTCTTATTATCTGTATAATTTTAGATGAATTTCTACCCCATTAAAAATAAAATCAGTTGTCACCCTGGCATATTCTTTTTTGTTTTGGTTTGGTTTTTGTATTTATTTATTTATTTATTTATTTATTTATTTATTTATTTATTTATTTTTGCATTCAGAGAGTCTTCAGGATGTTTAGCCCAGATTCAGGCTCTGTAAATAATCCCCAGTAAACCACAGTGAAAACACCACTTTTGTTTGGTCTGTGTGTGCCTGAATGTTTCTTTCTCTCTCTATCTGGTTAGTGGCAGTGGAGAGGACATTTACTACAAGGGCTCCTGAGACACGGCTCAGTCTGTGGGTGGCTGGTACTTTGGCCCTTTGCTCCTGGGATAAGATGTAAGAACACTTCATGTCGAGATTCACCCTTGGCGTTGACTCAATACTGAGTTCTGAAGACTTCCCAGAATGAGCCATCTTTATGAGAACTGCAATTCCATAAAGCAGCAGATGTCTGAAGGGGACTTACAGTTTATTGGGTCCATTTTCAGCCACATGCTCTAACACAGAGTGATTTCTAGATGTGGTCTTGATATACACTCACTGTTTCCATCTTACCAATGTTCAAGTGTTAAATCCTAACTCCCAACCTATGGTCTAAGGACAGAGTCTTTGGTGGGTGGGATTAGGTGACGAGGATGGATTGCTGGGAATGGGATTTGTATCCACATAAAAGAGACCCTAGAGAGCTGTCTTTCCTTTCTAGCAGGTGAAGACACAGGAAGATTCTACAGAAGAATAACGTGAAGTCTATTGGTGACTTGACTCTGAACTTGCCATTCTCCAGAACTGTCAGAAATACTTCTACTGTTTATAAAGTACCCAATGACATTGTGTTCTACCAGTCTGGGTGAACTTGAAGGCCTCTTAGATGGATTTTCACATCCTTTCATGTATAGATTTGTTGCACCAAAGTCTGTGATACTTCTGGAAAGCTCTGTCAACTCTTCACCCACAGATTTTTTATTTTTGCTAAATTGAGTCTTACAAAGTTGAAAACTAGAGAAAGCTTATAGCTGTAGATTTGTATGACTCTCAGCATCGGCTGGGGAGTAAACAGCCAGTGCAGAGCTTTAGACCTGGTCAAAATGTCGAGAAAAAGTGACTGTGAATGCTCCATCCTCCTTGAAATATCTTTATCAAGCTCTTGCTAGTGCACAGAGAACATTATTGAAGAGGTAGCAAGAAAAATATAAGAGCTGGAAGATGGAGAAAAGTGCCATGAAACGCTATCTTCTGACATGACACTGCTATTGCCCTCATGTACCCATAGTAGTTATGGTTGCCCACACAAGACTGGCACAAGATTGAGCCATCCTTAATTCCAGCACGGACAGACAGGAAGAAGCTTATGAGGTCCTAGCCATAACTGAGGAATTATTGATGGTTTATAGCTACAAGGAGTGACCGTTATTCTTTTGGGAATATATGCAGTTACTGGTAGGTTGCTCATGCTCCAGTAGATGGCTCCACCCCCCTGCATATAGGGGTAGCAATGGCCTTAGTAGGTTACTAAAAGGAAAAGTGGGAGCCATGAAATTGGGAGAGGAATGTATTGGGGATGATCCATGGAAAGTCAGAGGGGGAAATGGGGGGTTTGCATGATTGTATTGTATTTCATTGTACACTTGTATGGAATACTCAAAAGATAAGTTTTAAGGTAAATAAACAACTGCTTTGAAAAAAAGGAAAGGTCTGCAAGATAGTATGGGTTTGTAGGCTGAAGATGGATGCCCTAACATTATAGAACTTTGGGTGTCTGTCCAGGCAGTGAGATGTCTCTGTCAATTCTAGAGTTTTGGAAATTGTTTACCATGTACTTCCTGTTTACTTAGTTAATATTATATACTTCTGAGGTCTTTGATGGATTTGAAGATGGATAGCTTTAGTTTTCCTTAGTTATGATAAAAGATAAATTAGATATAAATATTGTAACTAATTTTTGCTTGATACCTGTTTGTTATATGTAATTTTACTACATTAAATTTAAAACCTGCCTTTTATTTATACAGAAAAAGGAAGATGGTGTGGGATTATTCCCCTCTGTATGCTGTGAATATATTTTATTACCATTGGTTAATAAATAATCTGCTTTGGCCTATGGCTGGGCAGAGTAGAGCTAGGTGGGAAAACTAAACTGGGAGAAAGAAGGCAGAGTCAGGCAGACACTTTGTAGCTGCAGAAGGAGAAGAATGTTGGAAACTTACCGGTAGGCCACAACCTGATGGTGATCCATAGATTAATAGAAATGGGTTAATTTAAGATGTAAAAGCTAGGTATAAGTACACCTAAGCTATTGGCCAAAGAGCATTGTATTTTTTTTTTAAAGAGGAAAATATAGATAAGTGATTGATGTGGATCATTGGAGCAACACCTCTAATTGAGGACTTTTTTATGTTCCATGTACTGTAGTAAGTATATTACCCGACTATATAACAATCCTAAACTGAAATTAGAAACATCTCATTTAGCAGAAGAGAGCATTTTTTGAAAACATTAAGTTGTTCAGTCTCACAGTGAGCAAACAGTTCAAATAAAATTTGAATGTTGGTTAACGCATTTTAAGTCGACAAACGTAACTGCTAAGAAATAGACGTACCAACATTAATCACCTGAAGTGCTAGGTGGAGATAGCTTCTAAGGCTGAAGATGGGCATCTCCAGGATCAGAAGGATTCTTGCTGTGAAATAATCCTTTTGTACACTGGGAAGATTTGCCACTCAGATTGTTTAATTAAAAGCTGATTGACTGAAAGCCAGGTAGGAAGTGTAGGTGGGACAACCAAACTAAGGATGCTAGCTAGCATGAAGAAGCGTAGAGCCAGAGGAGTTGCCAGATAGACGCAGAATGAGCCAGACGCAAAAAATGGGATAGAGGTGAAAGCCCAGTGGCAGAATGTAGATCAATAGAAATGGGTTAATTGGAGTTGTAAGTACTAGTTAGTAATATACCCAAGCTATTGGCCAAGCATTTATAATTAATATTAAACCTCTGTGTGGTTACTCAGGAGTGACTTGTGGGACGGAAACTTCAGCCTACAGATTCTGTCAATCAGCACAGGGCTGGTGGCTGCTCATGCACAAGGATTTGCTATGCTTACTTAAATTTTCAATTTCAATGCTAGAAATCTCCATTTCCTAGTTTACTTTCCTAAAAGTTTCATGCATGTGGGGATGGAAAGCAGTAAAGTGGAATGAGCTAGTCTATTCCTGCTAGCCATTTCACCTAGAGATCTTGCAGTAACCAGTTGTTTCGTTGTTTGTATTTAGGATGATTTCTTCTCATATTACCCATCCTGACTCCACACTCAACTCCAGTGTTACTATAACCTCCACTTTCTGTACGGCTGGGACTACAGGACATGTCATCTCGCCCAACTCTTTAGACTCTGTTGATTGGGTGATCTCTGAAATAATATTTGCCCAACATGGTTGGGCTATTGCACACATGAAATCACAGTGGCTGTGACTCTTTGTATAAGACTGGCACACAAGCAAGCCAGTGAAAATCTCGGCACAGATGGAGAATGACTTCATGAAATCCTACCCCAGTCTGTTTGCAACTGGTCACTGCTGTGGGAAGGAGCATCAGTTTTTTACATAGTTGTGGTCCCATGCTCCTAGAGATGGTTCTATATCCATGTACATACAGACAGCACTAAGAGGACTCAGTTTCTTAAAAAAAGCAGAGCACATCAAATTGGGAAAAAAAGTGGTGGTGAAAGGGAGGTTTAGAGAGTAAGAAATGGGAATGGATTTGATCAAAGCACATTATATGAATATATAAAATTCTTAAGCAATAAAAGGTTTAAACTGTATATATAATGCATATGTTAAATAATATTACCAATTAATCATTTAAAATTATCTCGTGGATTTGAGTTTATATTGTTTAACAATATCATCTCACTATTAATCTTTCAGGGTTAGAAACAGAGTTACAATAAGGTAATTAATATTTACACAAAGCTCTAGCATTTTACCCTTCAGCACACCTGTACAATGCCACCAAAATTTGGAGGGTATCTCATACTCATCCTGTAATATAAAATGCAAGAATGGAAAAAATGAAAATTTTTCTTATGTAGGAAATGGAAAACTGCTGTTGTATACTAAAAGAAAAAGGCTTACAAAGGGAAATGCAATAATAAAATAAATTTCAAAAATAATATGTTTAGTGCAAATCAAAGTCACTGTTGCTTTATGCTTTGAAATTGAAGAATCAGACTTTTTATGGATAATCCCCATTTCTCACTAGTGAGGGAGGCAAGAACCCAATCCTATTCTGTATTGACAGTGGAGACAGGACCTGAAGTATACACAAACTATTTCTGATTTCAGCTACCAAAAAGCTATAGCTTAAACTTCTGTTGAAAGCAAGAGGATTGATGGATATTGAGATGAAAGATACAAAATGTGATTCTTATTTTGACAAGATAAACAAAACCCTGGGTGGTAATGGAGCCACTATGCTGCACAAAAATATACCGGCGTAACAATAAGACCCTCAGACCCGCAGGATGTTAGGTGGCTTTTATGCCAAACATCCATTTCATTCCCTGACAGGGAACTACCAAGAAAAAGATCTAATTAATGATATATTTTCTGGGTGACTAAACTTCTTCAATGGGGCATTGACTCTCTAAGACATATCAAGGCACTTGAAACACCCTTCATGAAGTGGTATATGTTTATATATTTATATATGTATTGTAATATGTAACACATGACATACATATATGTTTAAGATTTTTATTATTTCAAATTCAAGTGGCAGAATGCATTGTCATTCCTTTCAGAGGGAATATGTTTGAAGTGTTGACTGCAGCTAATAAAAAGATGAGTATTTAGCCATCTTTATACAACAGCAGATGTTTGCCTTGGCATTTCTCCAGCCCTTGGGTTGTGAAACCTAATATTTCTTTTTATTAGTTGGTGGCCTACTCATTTCTGGGCCTTAGTGAAGGGCTTGAGTTTCACCTGTGAGGGGCCGCTTGCTCTGGAATCCTGGAGTCCTTGCGCAGGTTCTGTACGAGGTTCAGGTGGTGTTAAAGAGGGGAACAATTGGGGAGGTACTTCAGCACAGCGTGTTCTCCGTAAAGGCATTGCTCACATTTAGCTTCTAATGTGACATAATGAACTATGAACTAAAGGTAATTGGAAAATTTGTGCCCTCTGCGATGTGTAGAAGTTTAATGTACGACAATAAACCACGGGTCAGTTAGAAGGCTTGATCAATATTTATATTGTCTTTTAATGAAAGGAAATAACAGTGATAGATTTTCCCTGGGTTTGCTGATGAGTGCTTATCAGCAGACAATGAGTGGGGGCTAGTCATTGATCAGAGCCAAATTAAAATTTCATTAACAAATCAGATACCCATGTGAATTTTTCCAGAGTTTCCACCACCTTTAAAACACCCCGTCTTCTATTTCTAACCCACTTGTGTCTCATAACTAACATATAAATTCCCACTCTGTGTAGAGCATATCTTTCATGCATTATCTCATCCATTCCCCCAGCAACATTGCAGAAGACTACCTTCATTTACAGGCTAGGACACAGAAGCAAAGAGAAGCCAAGGCAACTACTTACCCATTATAATATGGTTGATGTCAAGCAAATTTAAATTCTCAGAGACCCTCAGTTTTCTCAGACCAAAAAGGTCATGTTATTTCTACAAGTCCACACTGTTTCCCATAAGGAGTGTCGGGGTCATTTTGGATGACCTTGTTCGAATGGAGATGGGAAGGGGTGAATGAGGAAGATGACAAGGGACGGTCCCTGTAAGCAGCGTGGAGGAACAGTTTGAACCCATCCCAAAGGGCCTGGGGCTGCTTCTCTACCTTGTTCTAAGAGCAGGACCTCTGTCCATCAAGATTAGTGGAAAGCCAGAAAGTCAAATGTGGCACCTTCAAGTCAAGTGATAGGATTTAGCGCATGTGACCGGAAAGGCTTCTGAGACCCAGTTTCGTTTTGTGTTTTCCTGTAGCTTCTACACAAAGACAAGAACAGTTTGAAGTTTTCTGCTCTCTGTTTGGACAGTGTCCCCACTTGGTTCAAAGACTGATTTTAGACATTCAAGCAACACGCAGCACCTTAGAGAGTTTGAGGTTTAATCAATGCAATTGACTGGGAAAGACCTCGAAAGCTACAACTCCTCACTCCAGGCTTCATGCACTGGGCAGGCACTGAGTCTCATCTTCTGTTTGATCTTGAGGATCTCTGAAATTGATAAAGCTTCCTTCTTTCATGGAATTTTAAATGCCAACTTACATTATGTTTGGTGGGCTAGAAGGTTCCCATGGCAATCAGCTCCTGAAATGTGGGGTTTTTATATGAGAAGGGTTTTCGTGGTGATGACACTAGGGGTCAGAGTTTTGTCTCTCCTGTTCTCTCTATTGGACCCTGCTCATTAACGGATTGGTGCATATCCTCCTTCTCCGCACAAATATACTGAACACTGTTATCTCAGTCAGTGGAAATCACCTCATCTGTAGACAGGAACTGGAATCCACTTCCGAGGGTAATGTGTGAGAGATTTCCAGGAATGTGAGAGACAGGTCAGGGTTGTGCAAATATATAGGCGCATAGGAACACACAACACCAAGCACTGTGCTTCCTGCACGCTAGGACTTGTCCTAAGAACTTTACTTGCCTTAACTCAAGTCTTCCTCCCCTTTTGCAAACGAGATGGTAATATACATAAAAGTTAAGTGTCTTGCTTCATTTAGTTTACATGGCTAAGAAGCAATAAAGGGGTTATGTTAATGCTAAAGAATTTGAATGAATCACCCTAAAATTTATAAGGAAGCAAGAAGTTCCCAAGATAACAAAATTTATCCTGAACAATAACAGACACAGTATAGATACCAACACACCTGATTTATACTTCAGAGCTGTGCTAACAAGCAGCATGGTGTGTGGGACAAAACAGACACACAGATCAAAGGAACAGAGGACCCAGATCGTATATAAATCCATGCAGCTATAGCAACATGGATTTTGACGTAGACGGCCAACCACACATCAGAGAAAAGATAGTCTAATAAATGCTGCACAATAGCCACATGAGGCAGAAGGAAACTAGATCGCTATGTCTTATCTTGTGCACCAATCAACTTCAAGTGGTTCAGTTACCTTGGCGTAAGACACAAAACTCTGCAACTCAAGGAAGAAAAAACGAAAACACTTTATGATAAAGGCATAGGCAAGGCCTTGCTGAATACAGCATGGGTAGTTTAGGAAATAATGGTAACAATCAACAAATGGGCCCCCATGAAATTAAAAATCTTTTATACAACAAGGAAATATGTAATGAGGTGGAAAGAGTGACTAAAGAGAGTCTATGGAATGCAGAAAACCTGTGGAAAAGCTATCTGACAGAGGAGTAATATCTAGAATATGCAAGGGAATAGAAAAAGCTGAGAAATCAAGTAACCCATTCAATAAAAGGGCTAATGAAATGTGAATGATCAAAAATTAATGTCTACCTTCATTAGTCATCAGAGAAGTGCAAATAAAAGCTACATGTATATTTTATCTAAGCCCAATCAGGATAAAAGTCTTTAATGAAACAAAAAAATGCTGATAGGGATATGAGTAAAGTAGAACCACTATACACCGCTCCAAGGAATGAAGCTATTCCAGTCCCTCTAGCAATCAACACAGCCATTTCTCACAAACCAAAACTAGCTCCATAGTATGTTTCAATTATATCACTCCTGGGAATTTATATGAAAGAGATTATGTAAGTCACAGGTACAGTTGAACATCAGTGTTTATCATGGAATTATTGACAATAGCTCAATTATTGAACTAAGCTAAGTATACAGCCCAGAAGAATGGATAAGGAAAATGTGGGCATACTTATATGTTATAATATACATTATATATAATATGTACATAATATATGTCCTAATGTAAACCCATGCAGAAGTATGAAGTTATTTTCTTTCTAGGAAAATGGATACAACTGGAGATAATCATGTTGAGTGAATTTAGCTAGTCTCAGAAAAAACATATGCTTTCTTTCATGTATAGAATGTAAAATATCTATCTATCTATCTGTCTGTCTATCTATCTGTCTGTCTGTCTATCTGAAATCATGTATACATTAAATGAAGTTAGAAACAAAATCATCAGCCTGACCTGAGAAGCTTGTATAAAGCATAGGACAAGGTCAGCAAGACAAAACGGCAGCCTAAAGAATGAGAAAAGATCTTCACCAACCCCAGATCAGACAGAGGTCTGATCTCCAAAATATACAAAGAACTCAAGAAACTTGACATCAAAATAATAAACTATTTAATAAAAACTGGGCTACAGACCTAAACAGAGAACTCTCAACAGACTAATCTCAAAGGGCTGAAAGACATTTAAGTTTTGAAATGCTCATTATTCTTAGCCATCAGAGAAATGCAAATCAAAACAACTCTGAGATTCCATCTTACACCTGTCAGAATGGCCAAGATCAAAAATACTGATGACAACTTATGCTGGAGATGATGTGGGTAAGGGCAATACTCCTCCATTGCTGGTGGGAGTGAAACCTTGTACAGCTACTTTGGAAATCAGAATGGTAATTTCTCAGAAAAATTAGGAAACAGTCTCCTTCAAGACCCAGCAATATTGCTGTTGGGCATATAAAAAATCATATAGAATGTGGTAACCCAGAACCAGAAAGACAAATATAATATGTACTCACCCATACGTGGCTTTTATACATAAAGCAAAGAAAAACCAGCCTACAATTCAAAATCCCAGAGAACCTAGACAACAAAGAGGGCCCTAAGAGAGACATACATGAATCTATATATAAAGGTAAAAAAGACTGAGTAAATCGGGAGCATGGGGGTCATGGTAGAGAGTAGAAGGGAGAGGTGAGGAAGGGAGGGGAGTTGAAAAAATGTATAGCGCAATAAAAACAGAAAAGAGAAAATAAAATACAAAACAAACAAAAAAAATCAAAATTGGGGGGAAATGGAAGGAAGGAGTGAGAAAGAAAAGTGTTAAGAGTATTAATAAGAATATTCTCAATATACAATACATCACAAACAACATAAAACCCTATGAAAATATCCTTATGAAATTGGCCTTATTTTGTACAATGTACATAATAAATACATGCAATTAAAATAAAAAAGATAAAATTTAAAGTCAATGGGATAGATAATAAGACAAGTGTTACAAACTGTAAGTACACAGAGTAGAGGATGTATTAATCATTTGAAGTAGGCGGGACCTAACATAGAAATGGCATCATGAGGAATCAAAATAGCAAGTAGGACAGACCACAGAGCCTAACTTGTGGATTCAGAAGGCTCAGGCGCAAGTCATTAATCTGTAAACTGTCACAAATGCTTCCTTTCCTCCTTTCTACCAATTTTCCATTAAAAAGGTACGAGAGGCAGAAAATCATATAAAGGCATGATTGATGTCTTCTAGGTGCTCCCCAGCTTGCCCACTGTGATGCGACGTAACTCTAGCTCTTGCATCTTACTAAGAGGTGCCTTGATTCTTATGCCAATAAAAATGATTAAATGAAGAAATAGAAAGGTAAAATTGTTCTTTATTTTCAATCATACATCTAAGTGCCTAGACCTCACTATTCATTTTATAACTTAGACCTAAGTTGATTTTTATTTACTTCAGGTGAGTCAAAATCTGTCTGTCACAATAATAGCTGTTAGTTTTTTTTTTAAAAAAATATTATTTATTATTATTTTTTTTTATTTCCCAGTTTTCTCTGCTTTTCCACTAGAGTTGTTTTGGTAAGCTCTACATCAGAGTCTTGTCCCCCTAAGATGGGGTGTAGTCTTGAACTGGGTTATGTGAAGGAAATTTCAAAGGGGATGAGGAATGTGGTAGAGGGCACAAGGGAGAAGCAAAAGCAGCAACTTCAGAGAAAGGAAGCTATTCTATGTAAAAAAGGGTTGGGAAGACGTCCAATAGGCTTAGTCTTTAGAATTTTCTGTCTCTCTCGTTATATTGCATAATGCTAATTTATGCTAGTTTCAGCTGCTTTGAATTATTCTCGGTTGTTTGGTCTACAGTATTGCAAATAACCCACTGCTCTGAAGTTGACCAATGGGGGTCACAGGTTAACGATGAGCCTTGTAACTGCTAATTTAATTGCATTGTATAGTGGATTATGGGCTCCTCAGCACCTCTCATATGTGGAACCAAGCAAGTATAAGCAGGTAAGCTTCCAGCTGCAGTGCAACTGTGTAGCCGGAGACTGCTCATTCATTTCCCAGCCACCCTAGACCTGAATAGCCACACAGAAACTATACTAATTACAACACTGTTTGGCCTATTAGCTCAGGCTTCCTATTAAATAACTCTTACATCTTAACCCATTTCTATTAATCTGTGTATCGGCATGAAGACTGTAGCTTACTGATAAGTATCTGGCTTCTGTCTCCTTCAGCAGTTACATGGCATCTCTCTGACTCCACTTTCTCTCTCTCTCTCTCTCTCTCTCTCTCTCTCTCTCTCTCTCTCTCTCTCTCTCTCCTCCTGCCTGGCTATATTCTGCCCTGCTATAGGCTGAAGCAGTTTTTTTTATTAACTAATGGTAATAAACATATTTATAGCATACAGAGGGAAATCCTACATCACAACTAGATAAAATCTGCTAGAGGATTCACTGCTGACATCATCTTGTTAAATACTGACTTCAAACCTTCTTTCAAACTCTAAACTTCTAAAGAAATACACTATCTGTCATTTAATTATCATGCCACCTTGTAGTTGGAACTAGCCATCAACAAACATGGACTTTATGCCTGGAAGAAATGAGTATTATTATTATTATTGCTGAAGTAAGGAAGTGGAATTCTACTCCAGGACACAGAAAAATGTGAATTTACTTTCTGTGTTCCTAACGTAGATATCAAGGCTTGCTATTGCCTGTTAGCATTATATATTTTAGAAGTAGAATAGAGTAAGAGGGTTGGATTAATTGAGATTAACTTTGTACCAACCAGTGTATCTTCTGTAGTTATTTAAATTCTTATTACCATTTTACAAATGAAGATCTAGTTGAATTACTGACCCAAGGTCATAAGTTGTCATTGTCGTAGGAAGTTTGGTGGAGGACGAACGAGTGGCAGGGCTTAATTCTCAGAGAAATGCTAGAAGCAGTAGCTGGGAAAAAACTGCTTTAAAGGTTTCTGGTTACAAAGAATAATTATATTATTTTAGTTTAATGGTTGAAGATGATAAAAATACATGGGGGCCCTAGGCTCTTTACAGAGCTTATAAAATGTGAGTGTGACTCTTAAGATGGCAGCATCAAAAAGAAAAGAAAAGAGGCTCGAGAAATATCTCAATGCTTGAGAGTACTTGCTGGGCAATGATGAGGATCAGAATTTGAACCCATTACCCACATAACAAACGAGGACTCCTATTAACTGTGCATAACTCCATCTCTGAATGATCTGAGGCTTCCTTCTGATCTCGGCACATGAACACACATACAGAGGGACAGAGAGAGAAAGGGGGAAGGGGGAAGAGGAAGGAAGAGACAGACAGATAGACAGAGACAAAGAACCATAGAGGAGAGAGATAGGGAGACATCTTTTTTAAAAAGTAATAGAAAATAATTCAAACTGTTATTCTAAATCTTTCTTTCTCAAAGTCCTGACTTTCCAGTAGTCACAGGACTAAGCAAGGAATCTGGTTAAACTGAATGAGCAACAACAGGAAGACAAAGTTTCCTCTGTACTGAGGAGGGTTATTGAGGTTGTCCCCAGTTTTTTCTGAAGGGCTTAGACAACATAATTCTCTCTGGCATGATTCAGTTGTGGCTTTGATCCTTTTACCTCAGAGCAAACATTATACTAGGTGATCTGCTAAGGTTACCCCATAAGTCCTCAACCTCTGTTCAGATGATATATCAACACAGAGAGTTTGGGGACTCACTCACACTGTTTACAGACAACCGTAATTAGTACCATTCTCTGAGGCCTCCCATAGGCCGGGTGTGAGCTTTCTTAGTTGAGAAAACTGGAGTGGGTTGCCCATGGAAAGGATCCAGTATCATAGTTCTCTGAGGCCAGGTGCCAGTGTGATCTTATTTTTAGAATGCTGGAGTTGGTTTCCCATTAAAAGGATACAGAGAGCGAGGAGAGGCACCCAGCATCAAAGCAACCAACACAGAAACACAATTAAAATATTGATATTCAAACACGGGGACCAAATAGCATCATGTTCAGTAACAAACACTGCCACTCGTTCCATAGGAGCCTAGCACAGCAGAGGATTTTAGGGGACAATGAGGAAAGCATACTATTTCATCCACGCCAAAGGAAGTCCAAGTATGCATTTGCCTCATATTCTAAAGGCTGCCCTGCCATATTGAAATATACATTTTCTCTGCCACACTATCCAGCTGAACTCTCTTCTCTTTAGAAACTTTCTCTTTCTCACTTTCTTCCCTCTGCTTCTCCATTTCCAGGAGGTTCTAGTTGTCACCAAAATCACACACTCATTTTCACTTCTGTCTCTGCTAAACCCACACACTGGATCTAGAAACTCTCGCCCTGGGTATTCAGATTGATTTCTCTTACTTTCGAGTTTCTGTCAAGCTACTGGCAAACGTGTTAATGATAACACAGTAGGCTGTAGGTCCAGTTACTCACTGGCAGTTTGATGAATCACATCTGAAAATATTCTTTAGTCTTTTCACCCACCTGTGACTAAGGGTTACTTTCTCTTTCTTGAGCCTCTTAAATTCTTTTACTTTCTAATGTTTGAGTACTTATCCTAGAGGAGCAAATAGACTGATTAAAAGCATTGGTATTTCAGAAAAACAGTAGCTATATAAATTATGGTATGTGGACTCAAGGTACCATTGGTTCATTCACAAACATATGAATTCACAAAAAATATATATTTATATATTACATGCATATATATTTATGTTATGTTTATATTCTATGAAATTTGAAAACTTTATACATTAGATGGCAGAATTCTGGTTTTGTGCTTTTCTTATATCTTTTTGTTATAATAACATGAAAATTTGGTGAAAGAACTAAATAAATGGAGACTCATATGGATCCTCAGTTTCTAAGGTGGACCTTGGCAAACTTAGAAGAGACACAAAAGCAAAGGATTGGTTTTTCTATGAGCAGACACTTGAGATTCATCTGCGGATGAACCTCAACATCACTGCAATGATCATATAGGAGAATGATATTAGCTGGAATGTGTTGTCACAAGTCAGGAAGTCAACTTAAAAGTCAATAATTTTCTGGGAAAACAGCACAGTGTCTTGATGGTGATTAAGGTGAAAGGCCCAGAGGTACACAACCCTCTGGATTAGGTATGATTGGAGTTAGTTGGATTACTGTTGGACTTGGGGCCTTTCCCATGTAGTAGATTTACCGACTGTTTTCACTTTTCCCCAGTCCATTTCACAGGTATCTTAGGTTACGAAATTGGTTCTTTTACTAGGAAGAGAAATTCTGAGGTCCAATTATGGGCATTTATGGTATTATCATTGCTTTGTCATAAACAGTAATGAACTTAATATCAACCCTTTTATTTCATTAAAAGTCCATCAAGAGCCTCTTCAAGAACAAATACTCAACAGATGTTCATCCCCCATCCCCATTTTCCAAATGAATAGCTCTACGACTATAGGCTAACAATTTACTCCTTGTTAGAGCTAAATATTTATATGTGCTAAATGCCACTGCTTTATTCAATGATAAAATTCCTTGGTAGAGTGATCTTGTTTTGTCTTTTACCTCTCATTAACTTATGTACTGGCCAAAACCACACACACACACACACACACACACACACGGAGAGAAATGGGGGCAGAGACAGAGAGAAAGAGAGACACACAAAGAAAACAAGTCCTAGCTGTAGTTTCTAGCTTTGGCTGACAGACGTTTCAAAGATCCTCTTGTCTACCAAACTGTAGTCTTTCAAAGGAATTCCCAATTCCGTGTACACATTCAGTGAGATTTCTGGAAAAACCATCAGTTACTTCTGATATATAATGGTGTTTCCAAGTTGTATATCAAATTCAATCAAAGACCAGGACAGCATTCTGCCATATCTGTAACTTGATAACACACACAGTTTACCAAAGGTCAAGGCTGATTGTCTACCTTTGCATCTCCTTGGCAGATGTATACACTTTAGCTTTGTATATCATGGATAATTGAGAGTCAAGCGGTTTTTTATAAAATTCAGCAAAACTCCAACTGAAATATGATGGCATTCATTTAGAGAATCCAGGTTATTAAGCATTTTGAGGTGGTGTGTGTGTGTATGTGTCTATGTTCCAGAGAGAGCAAAAGAGAGAGATACAGAGATAGACAGAGAGAGAAGGGGGAGAGAAAGAGTTTAGAAAATCTGAATCTATATGAGAGAGAGAAATAGAAATATAGGGAGAGGGAGAGGAAGAGGGAGAGGGAGAAAGAAAAGGAGGGAGGTTAGAAAATCTGAGTCTACATAAACTGGAATCCTGACCTTAGACTGAGAAACCTTAGACAGAACCATTCTTGGCCTCAGAATTCTGTCTCTGATACTAAGTTGTTTTACTAAGTACTAAGGATATTTTTTTTCTTCTGGCTATAATTTTATATTTACTGACTACTAAGAGAAAGTTTTATTTTGTACAAGCTCTACACTAGGCCATCTGCTTTAATGATTTTACACCATATAAACAGAAATTAATCCAATGATGCCATCTTGGGTTTAGTCACAATGGACAGAGTCGTATTTGTGGAAAACTGTCTTTTTGCTTTGGTGGAATACTACCGAGAAGTCAGTGGTTTGTTCTTTCTTCTGGGTCTAATGGCTGTAAAAAAGCCTGGTGCTGTCTCTGATGCTGTCTGAATGCTCTCATTTGGGAGCACCAGCCAGCCACTCTCAAAGTGCCTCCAGTGGAGCAGCTGGCATCTCAAACGCATCCTCCTAGGTGCATGTCCTAAAAGGAAATGGAGGCCTGCTTTTCCGAGATAAACATTACTAGGATACCACTATTTTGAAAATTATGGTGTACTAGTTTCTGCCATAATCTTACTTGATATCACTGTGGCAGCCCGTCTCCAAGGGACGTTCATCAATTTCTCTAAGCTCGCCCATACACACAGGGCATCCAGCGCTTGAAAGGCAGCTAATGCTCATTTTCTCTTCTTCCCGCAGGTTGGCCTGTGGCTACTTTGGCCCATAGAATACTGAGGAAGTGGTGTCACAACTTCGGGCTATATTATCTGAAACCTCCCAGCTTCGCTTGGGTCTGCTGGAATGCTCTCTTTCGGGGAGTGAAGCGGCTGCTTGTCACTTGGTCCAACTTTTCTGAGGCTATCTATGTGTTATAAGGAAGCCCAAGACAGTCATGTTGAAAAGCTTCATAGAGACACAGTTGACTGATCCTCGGCTGACCTGTCTATCCCCTCCCAGACACCAGTGATGAAATCCTTAATGCTCCAGTCTGAGCCGCACTCTGCCAGAAAGTCTGTGAACACTCCGGGTGAGAAGAGCTATCTATGCTCAGCCTATAATTGACAGCGTGAGAGATAAGAATAAAACTGTTACTTTAGTTCTCTTAATTTGGGGGTGATTTTTGTGTCACGTTGTATAATTTTAAAAATATGCTAAGCTTAGAATATCTTAGCAGATAGAACTTTTCCTTATATAGCTGCCATATTCAGGGTTAGAGCTGAGAATAGAAACTAATGCCCTACCTAAAGTTTACTCTATATTGTCTAAAAGTTTGGTAGAGCAGGCAGACAATTCCAGTAATCCTTGGAATGCAGAACTGTGAGGCAAATCAGATACTAATTCAAATGTGTTAGAAGAAGAAATTCACTTCTGGTCCTGGACTTAAAAGTTCAGATTGTCCTTAATTGAGAATTTAAATGCATATGTACAGACACAAAGAAGCCATGACAGAGAAACCCGGGGTTTAGTAATGCCTGATCAGAAAGCATGAATTGCATACCCAATAGTGGAGGGAGGCCTTGGTGACAGACTAAGAAGGAAAATAGTGATCGGTCTTGTGTGCAGTTGCAGCTTGCCAGATGTTGGACAAGCTGCCTGCACACGGGTATCCACAAGTTTCTGCAACTTTTGCAGAATACCCAACAGTAAGGACTTCGTGTACATGCAGGTGGCACACGCAAACATCGCAGCAAGGAACATACTTGTGTTAGACTGCAGTGTGGATTTTGTGTATGTGAAGGAGGTACATGCAGGTATCGCAGGAAGGACCATAAGTATGCTAGGCAGCAGCTAGAGGATAGTCACTGGGCTTTTCACTCTGGCTGTAATTTACTGTTGCTCACATATTTCTTCCGATGTCTACTTGGCAGCAACTGCCATTCAGACAGAGATACGGCCTTTCAGAGAGCACCGCCGTAACTCCTGGAAAAGTTAGAGAAGTCGGTGAAGATGATAATAGGTATTTGTAAGTCCAACAAAAGCTTGTCCAAAGGGATGTTACAGATCCTGAGAAAGAGGTGAATGTTGAGGTCCAATATTTGAGAATTCCCTCTTGTTACTTCACGGAGCTGTAATAGAATTGCTCCATAAGTTGTTCAGGAGTAGAATGGATTTTAAATAACAAAATCCTCTTTGCACTTGGCATTAGATCTTTTGTACATGATGTCAAATAATTGCTACAATGCTTGAAATGAGTTTCGCTGGTGATTAGATTGTTTTTGAAAATTTCTTTCTTGAGTGTGCAATACTGTATGATATTGACTTTAGAAACTTCACAGGACAAGCTCAGTGAGGAGACTAGACATGAGTGAATGAGGACCCACATAGCACACCCTCCCTCGAGAAGCACAGTAGAGGGTGTTATAGTAGACACTGAGAGGGAGCAGCGACTCTCAGAACACAGAGTGGCAGCAGACCAGAATCAGCTTGCCTGCAGGTATTTATAAATTGTAACATGTTCACACTGAAACCATGTTGTAAAGGATGCTCGCCTTCCCAAGAAGGTTTCAGAAGACTGACTTGGTATTTCACGGAGGCACACAGTGGTATCAGTAGGCCTAGCAGCGGGAGCAACAGGAGGAAGGAAAAGGAAGATCAGGGTTGCCTTCGTTCTGGTTACTTCACTGGATAGCCTGAATCAGAACCAGGGAGCTTGATTCAATTTTTAGGGAGGGGGGAATTTTGTGTATGAGCTTTGTGATGTACATCATTTCTGCCCTTCTGTCTCCAAATACTTCCATATCCTGCTCTCAAACTCATGATCTCTTTTTAGATAAGATACTGTGACAACTCCTTCTGACAGAGGACTTTCACACAGCGCTGTGGTTGTCTAGTGACTATCTCTATTGACTAAAGTACGGCTGTGGTTTGAATAGCCTATTCAATCAGACAAGCATTTATGATCCCTCCCTCAAATGCTGAGCCTGTGCTAAGTGCTGCAGAACACTTTTTTTTTTTTCCTTTTTGGCTTCTTTGGATTTGTTAGGCTTGTAAAAATGTTAAGTGTGGGGGTGGGCACTCTGATAGAGTTATTAGCGTTTTTATTCATCAAGAATTTGCACAGCAAACAACTGTCATCTAATATCCCCTTCCCCGTGCCCTCTAAAAACGATACCGACTCTGCTCCGGGACTGCTGTACTGAGACGAAATTAATCTAAAACATTTCCCTACTCGTCTAGTCTCCTTTGCCTGCTATGGCAGCTTAATTCTTAGTTGTACAATGACTGAAGATGATATGCCTGCTAAGACAATTCTGAATGACTTTCAAGAAGTGACTTAGATTAACTGATCATCACACAGCGATTGCACTTTTCTGTTAGAGATCCATAATCACCATCAACATACTTTTACATATTTTAACAAGAAGTTTTAATATCTATTGCAGAGGTTTGCAAACCTCAAAAAAAAAAAAAAGGCCTTCATAGGATGCTTTCTTCAAACGAAATCTTACTCAGGAATATCTAAAATAGATCAAAGTGAGAGGCACTGATTGAAGCTGGCTGCTCAATTCCCCGAGCCCTCCTCCTCAACCATACCAAAGAACACCCCCAAGGTAACACCCCCCCCCCCCAGGAACCACAGGCCAGTCCTGAAGTACTACAGATCTAATAGAATCAGAGACGTGCAGAATTCCTGAGTAAAGGCTGTCACACAGACGATCATGAATCGTAGAAGAGCAGAGGCAGTTACCCTGGGACACCCACTGGTTCGCCTCTCTCTTCCCAGGTAAAATACTGAGGCTGGGAAAGGTTACAAAGTACCCTGTGCAGTGGGAACCATATGAGTTAAATGTCACAATTGTTTTAGCTAAATCTAAGGCTTTTTCCACATCACTGCAAGCCTATAGGATATAGACACATTAGGAAAGGATCAGTGGAAAATGATTTTTTAAAACTTTAATTTATGTGTGTTAGTATTTTGCTTGCATTTGTAGACATCCGTGTATAGACATGCCGTGTGGCATGCCTTGTGCTCATAGGGGTCATGAGAGGGCAAAGGATTCCTTGCAAATGACCTTATAGGTGGTGGTAAGCTGATATGTGGGTGCTGGGAATTGAACCTGTGCCTTCCTGCTAGAAGAAAAAGCACTATTTCCTGCTGAGCCACCTCTTCAGCCTCCTCAAAGAATTATTTCTCTTTTTTTAAATATTTATTTATTTATTATGTATACAATATTCTGTCTGTGTGTATGCCTGTAGGCCAGAAGAGGGCACCAGACCTCATTACAGATGGTTGTGAGCCACCATGTGGTTGCTGGGAATTGAACTCAGGACCTTTGGAAGAGCAGGCAATGCTCTTAACCTCTGAGCCATCTCTCCAGCCCTCAAAGAATTATTTCAAGCAGCTAAAGGATCCAGCAGAGAAGAGAAGGCTGCAGTGGTTAGCAAAGACATGACAATATGACATCCCTCCCAAGTTCAAAAGAGGTGGAAACGAAACCATTGTTAAGAGGATTAGGACTGAGCTTAAAGACAGAACATTCAAGAAGCCTTTGCCACGTCTGCAAAGTTTTCAGAAGACCTACCTGCATAAGGTAGCAAGATGCTACTAAAATCTTGGGAATTGGTAAGTATTATGTTGTTCAGACTTTGGAAGAGAAGTTGGTGCGACCTGATAATAGGGTTAGAAACTCAACTTTAGCCTACAATTTGACAGTCAGGTTCAGAAAAGATACCCTACAGCAGGAGGTTCATACAGCTTAGAATGTGGAACTCAAGTATTCTGCAGGCAACAGCTGAGTGAGGTAGCCCAGTTAATCAAATTGTGTATTTGCTTTTTTAAAAAAGTTTATGTTTTACTTTATTTTATTTTATATGCCAACCACAGCTTCTCCTCTTTCTTCTCCTCCTTTTCCTTCCCCCCACCTCCCTTCTACTCCTGTCCCTCCATCCACTCCTCCTCCATCTCCATTCAGATGGGGTAAGGTCTCCCTCGGGAATCAGCAAAGCATGGCTTATCAAGCAGCCCCACTGCATCAAGGCTGAGCAAGGCATTCCCACTACAGGGAATAGGTTCCAAAATTCCAGCTCACAGAGTGAACCCTGCCGACATGAACCTAGGAGCCTAGAGAAATGACTCCGGGTAGTTTTTCATCCACTGTTGCCCTTGGCCAGCTTACACTCAGCAATGAGGAGCAGATATCAGTCAGTTCTCTCCTCTCTCTCATAGTCTTCCTTCCTTTTGGGTCTTCAGTTTGATTTTTGTGTGTGCATAACAAGAATTAGACATTGAGCAGATGGTCAGTTTTTCCTTTTTTAAAAAATATTTTTATTGAGCTATATATTTTTCTTTGCTCCCCTACCATTCTCTCCATTCCCCTTCTACCCTCACCCATAATCCCCATGCTCCCAATTTACTCAGGAGATTTAGTCTTTTTTTTTTTTTTTACTACCCATGTAGATTAGATCCATGTATGTCTCTTAGGGTCTTCTTTGTTGTCTAGGTTCTCTGGGATTGTAAATTAAATGGCTGAAAGGCACTACAGGAAATGTTCGACATCCTTAGTCATCAGAGAAATGCAAATCAAAACAACTCTGAGATTTCATCTTACATGATGGAGGAAGGACATTGGTTAATTATAATAAAGAAACTGCCTTGGCCCATTTTATTGGTTAGAACATAAGTGGGTGGAGTAAACAGAAGAGAATGCTGGGAGAAAGAAGCTTAGTTGAGGAGTCGCCATGATTCTCCCACTCCAGACAGACGCAGGTTAAGATCTTTTCTGGTAAGCCAGCTCGTGGAGCTACACAGAATATTAGAAATGGGTTAGAACAATATGTAAGAGCTAGCCAATAAGAGGCTGGAACTAATGGGTCAGACAGTGTTTAAAAGAATACAGTTTCCATGTAATTATTTCGGGTAAAGCTAGCCATGCGGGTGGCCGGGTGCCGGGACGCAGCCCGCCGCACCTAACACTACACTTACACCTGTAAGAATGGCCAAGATCAAAAACAATGATTACAACTTATGCTGGAGAGGACGTGGGGGTAAAGGGAACACTCCTGTATTGCTGATGGGAGTGCAAACTGGTACAGCTGCTTTGGATATCAGGATGGTGATTTCTCAGAAAATTAGGAAACAACCTTCCTCAAGACCCAGCAAAGCACTTTTAGGTATACATCCAAAGGATGCTCTATTGTGCCACAAGGACATGTGCTCAACTATGTTCACAGCAGCATTGTTTGCCATAGCCAGAACCTGGAAACAACCTACATGCCCCTCCACTGAAAAATGGATAGGGAAAATGTGGTATATTTATACATGAGTACTACACAGCAGAAAAATAATAACATCTCGAAATTTGCAGACAAATGGATGGATCTAGAAAACATCAGATTGAGTGAGGGAATCCAGACCTAGAAAGACAAATATAATATATGCTCACTCATGAGCAACTTTTAGACATAAAGTAAAGAAAAACCAGTATTTCTTAATGTTCAGCAGAAATTGGATTCAACTCCCATGTAAGACAAAGGCAAATGCATTCCTGTGACATTCATCCATTATCAGAGAATGATGATGCTCAAATTGTACCAATTTACCTGCTTTTCAACTTTTATGGTTATGGGGAAGGAACTTTTAGAATTTTAGAAAAAAAATGGGGAAATGAGTCAGACCCCTCTTCGTTTTGGAAAAGATTTCACCTGTACATGTTCTTATTGTGGCCACTTTTCCACATTTCTAAAGCAGCTCAACTCCTGATGTCACACAATGCTGTGTCCTAATTTGATCCTATTGCACGTTATAAGTATCTGCATATGTGCAACCCAGCTTCTTGACCCACGGGGCACTCTGAGGACAGAGGCAATGCTCACAGAGGTGCAAGCATGTAAAAAGGAGCTACATTTTTCCTTTGAAAATTAAACTCCCTTTTGGATATTTGTACCAGTGCAGAACAGATGTAAATATGGCTTTCTTGAGAGGATTTCTTTTAAATTAATCATTTGAACAAGAGGTTAATTGGAGCCACTGAGTGGATTATTTAACCCCATGGCAACATACTTTCTGTTTTCAAACAATGAAGTAAGTGAGCTAACCTTCAGTACAAGTGGTACAGCTTATATGATATTCCTATTGAGACCATGGAATCGTTAGTGCCTTGCTGTCTAACTTTTTGATCCTCAATCTTGTATTGCAGGTATTTTCCTAGTCCTTTCTAGTAGAGATTAATTACTTGCCATTGTGGGAAGATCCCACCTGCAAAGGAGCATACATGATTTATTTGCGCTTTTCTTATACTTTAATTAAACACTAGAGAATAAATTTTATTGAATTATTTAAGTTTAACACCTTTTTTTTTTTGACAGGGTCATACTATGAAGCTCTGACTGGTCTAGAACTTACTGTTTAGACCAGGCTGACATTGAACTCACAGATATCTGCCTGCCCTGCCCCACATGTGCTAGTCTTAAAAGCATGAGCCATCATGCCTGGCATAAATTTAATACATTATACAAACAGACAGTAGATATTAGTTACAAAGGGTGGGGTTTTTACCTGATAAGTTTTCCCTCACAGCATGCCACAGTATTATAGGAAAAGTATGTGCTCAATAAAACGCCCTTGAAATGCTCTCAGCTTTAAAACATGCAGTCTTTCTGACTACCCTAAAACCGGTCTGAATCACTTAGGGCACTAACCCTTGACTGTGCTGGGTGAATCTGTACACTAAGAATTTCAAAAGCTATTGCAGTTTTGTTTTGCCTTTTAAACTCAGCTGCTTTGAATGACAACTATTTCAGTTGTTGCTTAAATTGTTTAACTTATCTAATGTCTGATTCAGGAGGATTCGGAACACCTGGCCCTTTGTATTCTGTGGCTGTGTTTGCACTTACTTAGAGTTCATGTGTTTGTATTGTAGAATGGGAAGAGCATCCATTCTACAATGCTTATGCTGGAAAAGATCTCTGCCTTAGGTCACGTGGCCCTGCTGTACTGTCTTAAAGGAGCCACTCTGTCCCAAGAGTTAGCCCAGGCTGCAATCACATGTGTATGTGGCTCATCTTCCTTGGAGTTGGTAGAACCATGAGAGGGGCCAGGCCTGTTTGTAACTGCTTCACCCCTAGAGTTTAGAATATTGTGGACACAAACAAAGACATTTGAATAATTGAATGAAGGACAAGAGAAAGCAGAATTTGAAGCTGGGTTTGGAAGACAGGAGAGATGATTTATGAGAATTCAAAGATGATACCAAGTAGAATGAGATTAGACATGGAGATATTAGTGGAGGTGGAAACTGGGGACCGCAGACAGGTCCTCGGGATCACATAAAATACAACAGCCGTCTCTGGGTAGGAGGTCTCTATGCAGCAGGTACTTACTGCAGAAACAGATGTGCACTTTTTATCTGACATTAGTTAAAACCCCATCAAGATGCTCAGTGATAACGAGCAGTCACAGCTATAGGATGGTGTTTGGAAGACACGTGGGATTGGGCTGCCGTCACCATGCAGGAGGAATTTCCATGACGCACCTGATTAGGCAATGCATCACAAAGCTGTACATCATTGTTTCTGCCCCCGGAAAGAGAGAAATGCTGACCGACTTTCCAAACAGCACACATGACTCTCACTGGGTGAATGCTCTGTGTTCCCAGAGGTTGTGATGAGCTGAGGTTGCAGAAACTCAGGGGTTCTAAGTCAGACGCTGCCATGCTGTTTTGCAAGTGTAAAGCAAGCATAGCTGCTCCAGCCTCAGCTCATTGGCTCACCACGTTTGTGATCAGAGTCACCTGGCTGAAATGACTATCTGTGTTTCTCAACTCCTCTGAGATAATTAGAGAATAAATGAGACAGGGTTTAACCATTTCCTTAGGTCTCCTATTTCCTCTTCTCTTTACAATTCTGTCTGTCTCCCCTTCTTTCCCACTACTTATTTTCAAATCTATACCTATCCTGAAGATGTGGTGCCCGGTGTCCAAGACTGTGTATATATATATTTGATCTGCAGCAGCTCCATCTTTTTCCTTTAGTAATGGTTTTTCTTTCTTCCTTTTTAAAAGAAGGTAGCTATTCCCCAGAGCTTGCTGCTTTACTGCAGGCTTGTTTATTTTGGAAAGTGTATGTTTGGATGCTTTCATTCTTAGATACGGTTTAGTTGTAGTGGCTGGGGGAAGTAAAAATGACAGCAGATTGTACTATTTTTAAAAGCACGCACGGTCTTTTGTTTTCCTTATAGCTCTGTAACAGTGAACTTTACAAAAGGCCCCTTCCACGGTAACCAAGTTGAGACCAAAGGAAAAAGAAGACAAAAGAAAGTAAAACAAAAATGCATTGTGAGAAAGCAAATGGAGAGATGGCCTTCTCAGTTTGAGATAGTAAACTGGCCCAGTATTCATTCTTTGCCTGACTTGTATTAAACCCATTAATGCATTTGGTGGAAGGTGCTTCCTGCCTATCTTGCCAGAGCCATAAACCCCTGGGGCATGAGAAGCATAGGAGTAGGGCTGTATGTACTGATAAGCAATTATCACTGGGGTAAAAAGAAAGGCGATAAAGTCTGGATCTATCTCGGGGCAGAGATGTTAAGATTCATTTTCAGTGTTATCAGACTGCCTTGCTACCCAAGCAGAGCTGCTTCACAGAGAAAGGAATGAAATGCACAGGGAGGATTATATTTCTCACAAACATTTATCAATCAAAACAAGAAACTCTGAATGCAAAATTGAAACACAATCACAAAGTCAATTTTAAATTGAGGAAAGGCCACAAAAACATGGACCTTTTGAGGATTAAAAAGAAAAAAATCTTTACCTAAGATTGCCAGAGATCAAAATAGAGGGGGGGTATGAAAGGAAAAAAAAAACATAGCACGGCTTTTCCAAATGATCTGGGACTGAAATAACGTATATAGCTCAAATTCAACCATTGAGAACAAGATGAATCTTTATAGACTGGAGAAGGACTTGTGTTAGATCAGTTAGAAAGATACAGAAACACACTTAACTCTTGAGATGCAGATTTGTTCAAATAGTTCAAAAGTTGCCCATGGAATGCAGTTTTCACTGGAACTTCGGGATGATGCTCGTTAGTTTTCAAGCAAAGCATCGTTTAATCACAGTATCTTTTGTGTCAACAGGACTAGCAGTGATCATTCAAAGAAAGAGAGCAACTCCTAGGAACCAATTTCCACTAGCCACTCATTCTAAGGGATTGTCACTGGAACCAGGAGCTACCTAGTACACTAAGGTATGCTAAAGACTTAGCAGCGATCCATCTCCTTGATCTCCTGTCTGGCAATGCCTTCCACTAAAACGGAACCACACATGCAACAAACACTGTTGAGCCGATTTAGGAACCAGCCATTCCACTCACATATTTTGTTCCTTCTCTCATTCATTCACCCAACACTTACCTACTGCATAGTTAGTATGTGTTCAGTGCTGGACTAAGTCCTAGCGATGGTAAGTGAACAGCAGACATAACCACCCTCTTATGACTTACAGGATGACAATCTTGTATTTCACTTATTAATTTATATCTAAACTCTTTTTAGAAAAATTAAGAACCCTCTTTAAAACTAAAACAACAGCTCAGATTGCACCCCTTCATTGGTCTTACACTAGGGCCCACAGTCCTGGTAACTTTACCGAGGTCAGAGTGGTCTTAGAGATTCCAGTAAGACACCACCCACTAAATTAAAAAAATTGTGAAAAAGAAAAAGAAAATATTAGATGAATTCAATAAATTCCTAAAGAAAAATATGCCAAGAAGAAAAAAAACCACACAGGTGAAGGAAGCTGTTCAAGATCTGAATAAAGAAATAGAAGCACTGAAAACACAAATAAAGGAAAGCCTGGAAATGAAAAGTTTGGCTAAAAATAAAACAATGAAAAAGAATCATTTGAGAATAAACATATGAAAGAGCTTAGATCATATGCAGGTTATTTAGACTAATTTCTTTTAAAAACATTATTTTTTTTTTTTTCGAGACAGGGTTTCTCTGTGGTTTTGGAGCCTGTCCTGGAACTAGCTCTTGTAGACCAGGCTGGTCTCGAACTCACAGAGATCCACCTGCCTCTGCCTCCCAAGTGCTGGGATTAAAGGCGTGCGCCACCACTGCCCGGCCATTATTTTTAAAACAATATTATTTTACATACCAATCCCAGTTCCCTCTCCCTCCCATCCTCCTGTTTTTCACAACTTCTACCCACCCCATCCCCCCAGCCACTCTGAAAAGAGTCTGATGGATGAGGCCACCCATGGGAAGTCAAGAAAGTCTGTCAAATCAATTAAAGCAAGACCATGTCTAGACTGAACAAAGTATCCCTCCATTGAGAATGGGCTCCAAAGAGCCACTTCATGCACTAGGGATAAATACTGGTACTACTCCCAGTGGCTTTACAAACTGCCCAAGCCATTCAGAGGACCTAGTTCGGTCCTACGATGTCAGTCTGGAGTCAGTGAGCTCCCACTTGCTCGGGTCAGCTATTTCTGTGGGTTTCCCCATCATGATCTTGATCCTTTTGCTCATAATGTCGATCTTCCCTCTCTATGACTGGACTCCAGGAGTTCAGTCCAGTGCTTAGCTGTGAATCTCTGCATCTGCTTCCATCAGTTGCTGGATGAAAGTTCTATGATGACAATTAAGGTAGTCATCAATCTAACTAGCCTACAGTCCACAACCCTAGAGAAGACAGAAAACAAGGAGAACCCTAGGAGGGACATATATGGATCCCTAGGGAAGAGGAAGTAGACAAGATCTCCTTAGTAATTTGGGAGCAAGAGGAGAGGGGAGAGGGTTGTAGGAGAGTAGGGAGGGGGGAGGAGAACATGAGGGGTCAGGGAGGTCAAGGTGCATGAAGAAGAGAGAGGAGAGCAAGGAGAGCTACCTTGAAAGAGGGAGCCATTATGGGGTTAGCAAGAAACCAGGCACTAGGGAAACTCCCAGGAATCCACAAGGATGACTCCAGCTAAGACCTAAGCAATAGTGGAGAGGACACATTAACTTCCCTACTCCTGTAATCAGACTAATAGCCTAATTTCTTAATATAAGAAAGTAATGGTATGTGCCCTCTTACAGGTTGTACATGTTCCCCTGGACGGCCCTGAACCCATGCATGTGTGGTAGCAATTAATGGGTTATAAACGGAACAAAGAGAAAATATGAATTAGTGAGGGGTCTGTGGGGTGGACTCTGGGAGAATTTGTTCAGAGTTATAGGTTTGGATAAGATCAAAATACATTGTAAATGTGTGAAATTATACTATATATATATATATAAGTAAATTTCAAGTAAAGAAAATACTGTCTAAAATCACTTGCTCATAGACTTGCTACCAGTGTTACAAAGAGCCCTAAAACTCAAGAAAAGGTGATAAGCAAAATACAGTGACAGGAACCTAAGAGCATCCTTTGTGAGGAAATTGATGGAATAGCTTGGTATATCTGAAATAGCAAAAAGACAGAGGGTATGTGACCTAACACTCTCCTAAATATCCAACGCCAAGTGTTTTGGGGTTACTAGTAGCAAAATAAGCAAAAGTTTCAACTATGAGAATATTCTTTTAACTATTTTTCTATCCACAAAGATCAATGAACTTATTTTTACTTCTAAAGCACTAATATGGCTCCACTGAGAATAAAAACTAAACCCTCTCTTTTTAAGCAACAAATATGTTTAATTTTGCTCATACACTTAATAAAGGACCACACTGGATATAGAGGAACGTTTGACAGAAAGACCATGTGAGTTAACAGGCAATGATGGAATAGTAATATTCTGAAAAGTCTTTCTCTTACGCCTTGTATGTATTAACCCTTTGTAAATATAGATTTTAAAAAATATATAGGTTTTGCCTGACTTATATATATGCATACCACATTCATGCCCAGTGCTCAAAGACGTCAGATGAGGATTACAGATTCTCAGAAACTGGAATAGACAGTTGTGATCCCACATGTGTGTGCTAAGAATGGAACCCAAGTCCTCTGTAGGGACAAGTGCTCTTAATTACCAAGCCATCTTGCTAGCCCCAAACCCTCTTCTTGTTATAGATGCCTTTCTAAATAGAAGAAAATGTTAGAGAAAACATGATGGCATTATTGGTGCCATATTTGACAATTAATTCTAGCTAACTGACTTCCAGTTATCAAGAACACGTAGACAGTCACACCTATGAGTTGCTTCATAGTGTAGAATTTCTTAGATACCACCACCTTTGTGGAGGCTAGAGCAAAACCATGGCTGTCTTACTCTACCACTCATGGCTTAGTTCCTTGAGACAGGCTCTCTCACTGGATTTTATGAAATCAGTTTTTCTCTACTCACATTGCTGGGTGAGAGCAGCCATGCCCAGCTTTTACAAGGGTGCTGGGAACAAACTCAGAACTTGGGTCCTCATGTTTAGTAAGCAAGTGCTTTTACTCTAGATCTATCTCTCCAGTCCTTGCCCCCACTTTTATTTTTACAATAGCCCTCTGACAAGTAGATCAAGGAACCATGCTAACTTATTAACCATCCATGGAAATGAGAGTGGTTTAGTGGAAACACACGAGTGACTTAGTTAAAGTAGCAAAGAAACAAATACCAGAGATGAAGATTTTCTGGAACTCGATGGAGTTTGGTTTCTCTTTTATCAAGGCACAAGCTTAAGGGCTCTAGTCTGGGCAGGTGGGCTCTCTTCCTTCGAAGGACACAGAAAGGCATCTTTCACAGAGCTTAGACAGGGCTGCTTCTCAGTGCCTGTTCAAGGAATGACCACTCTGTGGAAGCCAGTAGCTTTTGTGACACATTCTACCGGGGCTCTCATCTTTAACATTTCTCAGAAGATGCACCATGCCCCTTCTGAAATGCCTGTGAAGGTGAAGCTGGCTTTCTGTGAGAAGTGACAAGGTGGGGAAAAAACTCAAATATGATTTCACTGAATTGAGAACTGATGGGAAATGTTAGACTCAATTCCAATTGATTTGGGGCTACTTCTTAGTCTTCTGGTATGTAATTCTCTGTGTGATTAAAACCTGTGGTATTACAGTGACCATATGAAGGTATAAAACCACTTTTCATTTATTCTACTGCACATTGTACTGCGGATTTTAGGGAAGCAACCGTGAAAGAAAAAAAAAAGAAGGGCTTTAGATAGTAAAGGAAGTAAAACAAAGCTTAACCCAGGAAGGACAATCAGAAGGATCTAAAATCTATTATAATTACTAACAGAACGAATATACATGGAAAACATCAGGTGTACTTCTGAGCAGTCAGTGTGAAACACAGAGGTAATTCTGCCAGCAACAGCAGCTCTACTCTTGTACATGAACTGAATGCGGTACTTACAAATTCCCGCCACTTTCTTGCTTTCAGAAATGGGAAAGTTGACTTAGAATTCACAAGGATCTAAGGGGACCCAAGGAACTAGCACAGTCCTGAAAAAGATGAATACTGTTGAGTCTTGGGTTCCAAACTTACTACCAAGTGCTGGTAACTAGAACTGTGTGAAGCAATATGGACATGTAGACAGAACAGATTTAAGAGTCCAGGCATAAATCAAAGAGGAAACAGTTCTCTCTCTCTCTCTCTCTCTCTCTCTCTCTCTCTCTCTCTCTCTCTCTCTCTATCTCTCTCTCTCTCACTAAATGGCATTAAATAACTAGATATCTGTGTGCTGGTGAACTCTTAAATCATTCAAAGTTGCAAAATGAGTAATATACTTTAATGTAAGTGCTAAACAGCAAAATTCTTAGAAGAAAATGTAAAGGTTAATCATCATGGGCTCAGATGATAATTATAATACCCAAATTATAAGTGAAGAGGGAAAAGGACAAACTGATCTCTAAGTGAAAGTATTTTTGCTGTATATAATAATATTAATAAAATAAGCCAGTAAGCCAATGAAAGAAAAAAACATTTATAAATCATTTATCTGATAAGAGAGTTATATCTAGGCTAGGATATAATATAAAAGCAGAACTCTTTTGACTTAATATTAAGAATTAGTATTCCAAGGCCAGGCATTCTAGACTGGTTGGTGCGATGGCCTAGGATTAGCATGTTGCACATCAACTACTTAGCCAGTTTTAAAGCTGCATGTTGAGCTATTTTAGCACCCATTATCTGAGGTGCCCTTTCTGAGCACTGTTTCTTCAGTCTCCATCACTTTCAAGTTAATAATATTTTTCATACATAGAATGTCCAGTTTTTGTATTTCATTGACAATTCTCCTTTTTAAATCTTCATTTTCCTTTTGACCCCCCATGCATGAGTTGTTATATAAAATCCCTCCGTGTTTTATATGACAGGAATACGCATTGGGAGTGGAGTGGAGTGAAGTACCCAGGTAAACCAGTCTGTTCACCTGTTTGGTGTTCTGTTGTGATGAGTATTCTAGGTTCTAGTTTAGTATCCTGAATCAGTCAAACCATCCATACAGTCTGACTGCATTGGGCTGGATAATTATCTATTTTCAAAATTCATCAAATGCAGCTGTATGGATGTAGCAGACAAGAGGAGTCTGACAATAACTTTGCCATTAACTTCTTTTTCTTTCCTTCTTTTTTTTTCAGACAGGTTTCACTGTGTAATAGCTCTAGCTGTCCTGGAACTGTCTCTGTAGACCAGGCTGGCCTCAAACTCACAGAGATCTGTCTGCCTCTGTCTCCTGAGTCCTGGGATTAAAGGTGGTGTAAGTCACCACATCCTGGCTCTGCCATTAATTTCTTAATATCCATCCTGTGTTTCTGTTTTGAAGCCTGTATGTTGCTTTGCAGAATGATCCATGTGTGTCAATATGAAGCAGAGGCTTTCCACAAAGAAGCGGTTTCTGGTTCTTTATTCTTCATACAGATTTCAAATTGATGATGGAATCCATCAGATTCCAGAATGTGTAATACCTTTATCCTCTTAGCATATCGAATTGGGAGGTAACAGGGTTTTAACCAATAATTAGATTGTTATGTGGCAAGACATTTCTAGCTAAAGAAGGAGGCTTTCACAGAGGCCCTTCATTTCTTTTCAATTCTTTCTGCAGTTCTCAGGCATTGCCAAATCTACTAAACTGAAAAGGAGCCTGCCCTGGGATTCTGTTTTCCCTATTTTTGCAGTGAAATTCTTCAGGTCTGACATCTTACAGACCTAAAATTATAGCAAGTTAATGCATAAGCCTTATTAAATCATCCTTAGCCACATGAACACAGTTGGTGTGCTTCAGCACTGGGAAAATTACTCTGTGGAATTAGCCTACTGAGCTGGAAGAAAATGGCGACCACTCGGTGAAGGGGGGAAAGTGACAAAAACTGAAATCACTAATGGTTTTTAATTATAATTGCATAATAATCTCTTGACAGAAGGACTTTTCATTGTTTTGATAATTCCTGCCACTGGTCCATTAGGGCCCCTGCACACTCACACAGGCATCTAGACTAGAATGCCGAAGAATGTGAGACTAACATCTAACCGCACTCAAGGGCCTTGAGTCAGATCAATTCGATGGCACCCCCCAATTTACTATTAACAAATTCTTGGAATCTGAGAAACGACACGCAGTTTCCAATTTATATGCCAGACAGTGGTTTTGTCTTGAGATAAAATGACAAGATAGAGTAACATTTAGCCCATTAATTTGCTTTAGTTTTGAATTTCCTGACCACCATAGTGTGTCAATAAATATTAAAGTATATATGTATATAATTTAAATGTATGGTTCTATCAAGAGTTTAAGTATATGTTAACACTTGAAACTACTACACTAAAGAGGCCAATACTGTTTGCAGGTTGAAAAATTATCAAATAATTTAGGATAATTCTGAAAATAATTCAGAATGGGCCCATCAACTGCGTTATTCTAATGTAAACTATTACATAGAACATAAGGATGCTTTGATATAGTCATACCAGTCCACCATGCTAATCTCACTCAAAACCAAATGAAAAATCCTTAATAAAACTGAGATATTTCAGGGGGTAGTAACTTTGGGATGGAAAGTATAATAAAAAATTCCTCCTACCCATACTTACTGGTTTTATTCTTCTCCCATCAACGATTAGATAAGCCTTATATTACATTGTTTTGATAGACTTGAAAAAAAGCTTTGCTTCTGCATATGAAATCCAAACATATTTTCAATAATCCAATTGAAATTATATACTACTAAAGCACATAGGATAAATGGTGGGAATATAAAAGTGTGGAAAAATTTTGACTATTAAATCGTACTACTAGAGCCATGAAGAGCAAATGATCAATGAAAGAATTTTGAAGCTCGATGTTTAGATACTGGGGATGACTCAATCATTGTCTTTCAATTCTTATTTCATCATCTTGATGTCTGCTGTCTCCCTAGATCTCTCAACCTTCGCTTGTCAAGTGAGGAGCTGGTTAGGATAAATTTAACCAGTCTTCAGAGTCATTTGAGGGTATTTGTCAAAAACAAGATCCCCAGGAATGCTTAAGACCAGCCCGAATCAGAACTTCAAGAGTGAGGTCTGACAAATTCCTCTAACAATTCAGAGGTTTGGCCGAGGTGGAGAAACCCCAGAATAGGTTGACCTACTTTTCATTTCTCTTGTGTCAAATCCCACCGCCGACAAAATGCGGCTGTGGGGTAAAGGGGTTTATGTGGCATTATGCTGCCAGGTTCTGGTCCATTACCTTAGTGAAATCAAGACAGGGTTTTAGAGAATCCCATCCTCCCTCCGTTGAAAGCAGCGATAATACACACTTGGCCCCTTGATAGCTTCCTCTTCCCCTTAGCTTTCTTTACTCTTACACAGTCTACCCTGCTGCGGCAATGGTGTAGTCCATTTCAGGGCTCACCGCCCATGTTAAGAAAATCCTCCACAGACATGCTTCCAGGGCAAAAGAATCTGGAAAATTCCTCAACCGAGGCTATCTTCCCAGATGGCAACTCTAGGTTGTGTCCAGTTGACAGCTGAAACTAAGTAGCAGACAGAGGATGACTATAGTCACCTCCATACCTAAAACACTCTTTAGATCACAGTAGATCAGAGGTTCTCAACCTTCCTAGAGCTGCCACCCTTCAACAGTTCCTCATGTTGTACGGACCCCATAACCATAGCTGTAATTTTGCTACTGTTAGGATTCATAATCTAAATATCCGATACGCAGGATACTTGATATGTGACCCCAAAGAGTTTGAGAACCATCGCCCTAGTTCCTCCTATCAGTCTTTCTGGAAGGGTGGGGCGGTACTTGAAAGAACAGAGGAGTAGTAGTCAGCGTATGTGCATGTGTACATATGTGGGTACATGTATAGAGAAACATTTATCTTCAAACATTTATCATGGAGTTAAAACCTCCACAGCCCCTTTCCTTAGCCCATTACCATCTCCGTAGCAGTCGCACCGTGCAGCCCCACACGAGGGTGTTACGCTGCTTCCTTTCTTATGACACTCCAGTACCAGTGCTCTGCTTTCCCTGTCCTTCCCATCCCGCTCTCTCCGGCTTCTGGAACACAGGCAGCGCCATTCATTCCAGTCTACAAACTGCTTAAAAATTGTAATTTCATTCCCTTTCAGTAAAAAATATTTAATGCTACAAGTATGTTTATTTGTTATTTAAGATGTCTATGGTTAAATTTTAAAATATTTTTTCCAAATTTGTTGATCAATTCTCATTTAATTCTATTGTAGCCTGAGAACATCAGATGTTTTCTGTTCCTTTAAAGTTGAGATGATTTTCGTGCAACAGGTGTGGTCTAACTTGGTGACTCTTCTGTGTTATCCTGAGAAGGCCGCACATTTGATTTTAGACGCGTGGGGGTTTCTCAGATGACAATCAGGTCCCATCAGTAGTGCTCTTGATAGCCACTATCTCCCAATTGATTTTTCTTCCTTTTTAGCTATCAATTTTTAAAGAAGGTTGTTAATGTTTCCAAATATAATGATGGGTTTGCCAATGTCTCCATGCTGGGCTGCCAGCTCTGACCTCACTGGATTCCCTGTGGGTTTGTGTTAGACATTCTGAATTGTATTTTTAGAGAAATGACCAATTTATCATTTTGTCTTGCTGTTCTGTAGCTACGAATAATTCCATGTGTTCTGAAATTATCTTTATTTGAATTAGTATGGCTATTTGTTATGATTATGGAACATTTTCCCCATTCCTTTACTTTAGCCCAAATTTTGATCTCTAAATTGGTTTCTTATGTATATTATAGAATCATGGAGTGATGGAGGTGGGTCTTGTATCTTATCTGTTGCTTTCATTGGTTAATAATAAAGAAACTGCCTCGGCCCTCATAGGACAGAAAATTAGGTAGGCGGAGTAGACAGAAGAGAATGCTGGGAAAAAGAAGCTGAGTCAAGGAGTCGCCATGATTCTCCCACTCCAGACAGAGGCCGGTTAAGATCCTCCCCGGTAAGCCACCTCATGGGCTACACAGAATATTAGAAATGGGTTAGAACAATATGTAAGAGCTAGCCTATAAGAGGCTACAGATAACAGGCCAGGCAGTGTTTAAAAAAATACAGTTTCCGTGTAATTATTTCGGGGCATAACCTAGCCATGCGGGCGGCCGGGTGCCGGGGACGCAGCCCCGCTGCTCCTACTTCAACAATGGAGTTGGGTTTCATTTTCTTTTTAAAAGCACTTTGATGATCTTGTATCTTCATTCTATAGTGTCTATGTTCAGCATATTCGTTTAAAGTAAGTATTTACACCGCCAAGTTTATATCTGTGATACCCACCGTGTTCATGCCTGACTTTATTTAAAAACATATATACCATACAATGGAGCCCAGGCCACCCTCTCACACCAACTTCCTGAGTACTGGAATGTTCTCTTCTGACTGCTGAGTCTGTGTTTCTCATGTTGCAGTTCTTCTCTGTTCTTTTTATGTCTGGCTTGCATTTAACTCAGGACTTTCTACAATGCCACTTGCCTTTCTCATATGAGCAACCGTTCTTCACAGAATTCTCATTTAAAACATGCTGTTAATATAAATGTTTAAATAAATCTAAGCCCGTCTTTAAATAACACGGCATTATTTAAAATATTGTGCAAGTGCTTTTAAAAGAAGGTTTCCAATACCCCCCTTCCCCCCACACCATATATTTGGAATTCTCATTATTCACCTTACAAACCTACGGGCTACAATCACAAAGTACACGGTTACTGCTGCTAAGCAGTTATTTTTTGCACTAATTAAGAATAAAAAAAGTAACGTATTCTCTCTATCTCTCTACCTTCTGTGATACCCTTCTTTTCTTTACTTACATATCACTTTCTGACCTACGTCCTCTCTTTTCTCTCAGATGAGTCCATTTTCGGGTTTCCTGCATGCCAGCTGTTCTCTGATAATGAATTCCCTCAGGTTGGCCTGGCCTTTTCCTTTCTTCACATCTGCTCTCAGATTGGCTTTACCCTTTAATTCCTCCACAGTTGAAGAATGATTTCATAGGGTATTTTACTTTTTTCTCTTTCAACAGCTGAAGTTCATTTTGTGATCTTGTTTGTGTAATATGCTTTGACAAGTTTGGTGTAATTCTTATATTCCTGTTTTCTTTGTTTGTTGGTTTTCAAAACCAGTTTTCTCTGTGTATTAACCCTGACTATCCTGGAACTTGCAGTATAGACGACACTGGCCTCAAACTCATAGAGATCAGCCTGCGTCTCTCTCCCAAATACTGTGATAAAAGGCGTGTACCACTACACCTGGCTATATTCTTGTATTTTTGAGACAGAGTCTCACAACTCACTCTAGTCTTGAACTCACTATGTGTCTGAGGATGATTATGAACTGCTGGTCCTCCTACCTCCTCTTCCTGAGTCCCAAGATTACAAACCTGCACAGCAATTCCTGTTTTATGCAATGTTGAGCATTGAACCTAGGGCTTTGTGTGTGCTCAACAAACACTCTACCAACAAAACTATGTCTGAAGCCCTGACTCTTTCTAGCTTTAAATTGTCTCTAACCATCACCTAAAATTCTTTTAGATTTTTTTCATGTTTTATTTTCTGTAGTATGAGTAGAATGTGCTTAGGTGAAATTTTTTGACTTTTTTTTTTTAATCAGAGTTTCCTGAATCTTAACTATGGTAATTATTATTTGTGGAAAGCAATGAAATAATGCTCATCCTTAATTTTAATATTTCTTGTTTTCCAGTTATGCTTCTTATTCCTTTTGAATTATTCCACTGTTCTTGGGTAAACTGTTGTACTTTTCATTGTCACCCCTCACTATTTGCATTGTGGTTTACAAGTTTTTATTGATCTGCTGCAGGGTTTATTGATCATTTCCTGGATTCTTAATGGTTTCCTGATAGGTTCATTAAATACGTCTCCTTTTGTGTTATTAAATATAATATTTGAGTCTTACAGTTTCCATTCTACTGACAGAATTTGTGCATGCATGTTTTCTACACAAGGCACTTAACTCAGAGATGCTAGTTAAATGCCATGTCTGGGAATTCCGAAGCTCATGTCTGAGTGACTTAGATGGGGTTTCCTGTCTCTTCAGATTATGACTCTTCTTGCTTTCTGACTATACTTAGAGATATTCTGTTGAAAGCTGGCCCTGGAGGATTAGGCGTGAGGAGATGCTCTGTTGAAAACTGGCCATGATGGATTAGGATCTGAGGTACACCACACTCTGCTGTGTGTTCATTGTTGACCTGGTGAGAAGCTGGAGTGTACTTGGTGTTTGCTGTATTTCTGTCACCAGAGACTTCCAAGTCCTTCCAAACTGTGTCTTGTTGTATACTCTGTTCTTTGTTCACTGGAGGTCGCTGCTATTAATTGATGACAAGATATAAAAAGGAAAACTTGCATAAATTTATGAAAAGGTATCGATCTTTAAATAGGCACATATCTCTTTGACATGGCATCTAATAAGTATTTCTTGGTGTCCTCACATTCGAGAGAAGAATGGATACTTCTTGAGTGCTTGAGTCGGAGAATTTAGTATCCTTTTTCCTGGAATGATGGTGTTCTGGTTCTAGTTTGTTGTCAAGAGCACACATTTGTTATGAAAATGCTCTGGGAATATGTCACAATTTTTTTTCTCCCATGCCAAATGCAAGAATCAGTATTTTCTGTCTGTTTAATGTGGCAACCTGGAGAATTTTTAGAGAATACAAAGTGTGATCTCCCTGAAGTCATGACACCCAGGAATGTCTCTTCAGTTAGATTACCTGAAGGTATTAGAAATTCATCAAGCCCACGGCTGAACTCTCCCTACCAGTCTCTGGTTTCAGCAGCATCTCTCCAGGTAAGCCATTATCAGTTGCAACCCTCTGCATTCAGCTGCCTTTCCAGGATTTTGGCATTCAAGTTTACTTTGTGTCGTCCATTCTTTTCCTGGTCCAAGAGAAGCCACTGGTTCTCAGCTGTTCAGCCTTTTCCAGCTATGAGTAATGACCTCTTACAATCACCTTGCTGGGACTAAAATTGAAAGCAAACTTTTCTTCTCAGAGCTCCAAGCTCCTCTACTTCTTGTCACAACGCCGAGAGAACCTGCATGATTTTTGAGAATTTAAGAGTTTTCATTATTACTGCCTATAATTGTGACAACCGTGGTCTACATGAGAGCAACCAGCCCAGTAGGCATGAAGAGCTATATCTAATTCGTACAAAGCGCTCTATGGGCTAGCGGCTGACACTGCATGGCAGAATGAGGCCAGGGAGCCTGAAGGCCCAGCTTATAAATTACAGCCCTCTATGAGTAAATGTATATGCAGCTCTTCCCAGCTCAGTGTGCTGGGTGCGTGAGATTGGTCCCCCAGAATTCCTCTACACGGTTGAAACCTGATCCAGCAGAACGCCTTTATGCCTTTTCAGATCCGGCATGCATCTCCATCCTCATGTTTGGGAGGAAGGTTAGGACATCCTTTACTGCATCTCCTGCTGGCTTCTGCCTGCCGAGCTGCCTGGTTTGACAGCTTACATTTGAAAGCAACAAGTGGGTCTCCATGTTCCATAATTAATGTACACTCACTCTGTTCTGGGAAGCGGCAAATGTGTCTGCGGACGTGAGGGCCGAAGAGGAGGCTTGTGTGCAGTGGCCAGATTCTGCAGCATGCCGTCAACGGCTACATCTAAAAGAGGGGCACTTTTGCGGTGTCTCCTTAGCTCTGACAATGCAGCAGGTTCGGGGCTGGTTGCTGGCAACAGATTCTGGTAGTGGCTCTGGCAAGCCACTAGCAGCAGGCAGCTCTCATTTGTTTTGCTGCCTAGCACCAGAGCGGGATCATTGTTTATTATGGCTCAAAGGCAGTAATCATTTCACATAATGCGAGGATTTTTTTCACTCAATTATTTTCATGCTTTGGGCTGATGAGAATAATAATCATGTGTTGATTACTGGTATCTTGACTGATGATGCTTAGGAATGCAGGTCACTGCTCATTCCTAACCATTTCCCCTGAAATATTGAAGGTGGTGATTTGGAATCTCATTCAACCAACTCTTTCCCCATCCCAAAGTTTCTGATGCCGAGAAGACAGTCCAAGATAATTTTTTTTCAGGGGTCCCTAATTCCTGCAGTCTGCCCTAGGGGATAATTTATGCTGATTTGTTCTGAAGAGACAGACATACATAATTCATGTCTTGTGCATTGTGGTTTTTGGCCATTGAAAATACTATCTCTCTTCTGCTTCTGGCAGTGCTTGCCGGAACCAGCTACAATAAACATTTCATACCTCAGTGGACAGTCTTTTCTCAGCTAATAGAAGCCTGACTTAAATGCAGACTTCATCATGAGAGGAGTGTATTTAATAGTGAATTCAGCTAAGCATTTTTTTCCTCCCAAAGCATAAAATGAGCTTATTATCAGTATCAATAGTTGGTTTTTCTCAAAAGGAGTCAAGGTGAGAACAGGCATGAAAGGGAAATTAAACTGAAACTCTTAGAGGTTTCATGGTTGGAGGCCAGTTTAAAACTCAAACTCTAATAAATGCTTTTGAACTAGCTAGGAGAACGGCTAGGGTCAGAAAGCGCACAGATTTGAAGGGAAGTGTCAGGGCTGGTCTTTCTATGCAGAAGGCAGAGGGCCACGCAAAGCAGAGATTTCTGAACATTTGGGGACCACGGGTGACTGAATGCAGACAGCGGGATGAAGTGTACATGGTGCAAGCAAAGCCATAGCAGTCTTTAAAAAGTCTAAAACCTGCCCATAACACCCTCCAGTGGCTTCTCTTCTTACGAGGGCTGAAGGCCAAGGAGCCTGCGTGATGAGTCGGTCTCTACTGATGCCTTGTCATCTTCCAGCTTCCTGCTGTCCTTCCTCACCACGTTCCTGCTACTGAGGCCTTCCTCTGCTTCTCTATAACCACACGCCTTTACCTGGGAAAAACTGGCTCACAGGATTCACTCTAAATGCCACTTCCTCTGAGGATGTCTGTGTTTACTCTCCCCAAACCCACTGCCATCACCTTGTTAGATGTTCACGTGCACATCATTGTCATCTGTTACATTTTGTACTGTTCATGTCACTTTCGTGTTTGCATCCCCCGATTCAAGTGTGAGTTCATTCGGGACATCTGGATTGCTGCTGAAACTGCTTAGGGAGTAATAAATCATCTAAAGAGTTATTAATTGAATGCATAAATGAGAGCATTTATTCACAAATATTTAAGCCATGAAAACTACCTTAATGGCTTGCTACAACTTAAATGATCAAGTTCCTAAAATTTCTGATTTGTTGGGCTGGGTATTTGCGTTTCTTATGAGTTTTCAGACAGTGTAAAAGCACACTTGGGAGTACTGCACAATGTGGATAGTCCCTTCTGGTATTGTGTTCTGACCACAGGCTTTATAGAACCACTTTTGCAACAAATAGCCTGGAGGTCCTTACGCAGGCCCTTGAACGTGCATTCCAGTCACCCATGCCTCCTATGCCCACATCCATGGGTAGATTGCCTGTTTCTTTCTAGCCCTTTGTTGTGGTTCTATAGGTAGATACCATATCCTTAGGTATTAGTCACTATAGCTACACCCTTACTTTTGGCTTGGTTCCCACTCTAGCTAGTTTACTTGACCCAGACACCACCAAGACTGTGCTTTGCTCTTATCCAAATTCTTAATCTGTAGCTTCTCTTGTGTGTGTCACCCCCTCCCCTGGTTAAGATTCATGCTGCAACTCCTCCTTGCATATTGACCAGTTGTCCATCACTCTTGACAGACGTCAACTGCACAGAGGCCAGCCCAATCCCAGAGTTAGCTACATTATCAGATATTCCTGTCATGCAGGTAAAGTCACTGGAGGTGAAACTCCTTTTCCTATAAATAATGATGATCATAAACAGTTCTTAACAAGGCTTTTTAAGATTCTAGAATTCTTCTAATCACTTTACACATCAATTTATTTGATCTTTAAACTAAGAATCTCATTTTAAAGATAGGCAAATAAAGGTTCGGAGAAATCCAGTAACATGCCCAAGGTTTCTGAAGGGAATCAATGATTTAAACCTGTCATTCTCAACCTGTAGGTCTTGATTTCTTTGGGGGCCAAATGACCCTTTTACAGGAGTTTACATATCAGAGATCCTGTGTATCAGACATTTACATTACTATTTGTAACAGTAGTAAAAGTATAGTTATGAAGTAGCAATGAAAATAAATTCATATGTATCCACAACATGAAGACCTGCAATAAAGAATCACAGCATTGGGGAGTTTGAGAACCACTGATTTGAACCCAGAAATTTGGGTATAGGAGTTTTCAATTTGTCTTTTGTGCTATAACTGATGTGTGGTCCAGAAAGTATGTAATATTACCTGGAGTACTAGGAATCTGTGTGTCTATGTCAGTTTACTGAGCTACACATAACCATACAAAAATCATTGAACACCTTTCTTGGGTAGCTAGCTATGGCAGACACCATGGAGACCAGCAGCATGAGATCATTACTTTGTGGAGGTGATTCATCCTCTTCCACTTTCTTAGTTATATAACCTCGGTTCAATCATCCAAGTCTTCTGTGACTTGTGTCTCATCTTTGCAGTACAGATGGCATGAGTGGTGTGTACTTCACCTGGCATACACAAGGTCATCAGCTTCATCCACAGTGTCCCAAGAAGGCATCTGACTATAACAAGCATTTGCCTCAATATATTTAAGATAAAATAGAACAGTAGGTTTCAAAAGGTACTTAGGCAGGTCTTCATTTCATCCTCTGTATTTTACCGTCCATGCTTTTCAAGTCATCATTCTTGTCCAAACAACAGAGTTATATCATGGTGAGATGACAGAGTATTATAGATATTCAAATTATGGAAGAGGCAGGATTTGTGCTTTTGTATATACTACACAGTTTATACACAAATTATGTATAATACCACTGAAAGTAACAGCACTCTACACAAATAAATATGTAAAGCAAATGTATGTGTGTATAGTTTATGGATACATGCACTCACAAGCACCTATTTGTAATCATACAAAATTTACTTCTCGCTGAGCTTATGGGACCAATTTAATCTTGGTGCAAGAAGCCCAAGGCAACATCAAACTCTGCATAGACAAGTACTTATTAGGTGCTTACTAGGAAGCTCATAGAAGCTTTCAGAAATGGGGTTGACAGATCGAAATGAAAGTGAATGCATAAAAGCCCGGCTGTCTAGAAAGCTCCGGGTTGCATCATTCTCTTTACAAAGAATTTTTTAAGTGATATTTTGTTGGATAGTATTTAATTATCTAAAAATAATTCCTTTCAAGAAAACAAGTGATCAGACCTTTTTTCATTTAGAATATTGATTTTAAAGTTCTTTTACATACTACTGTCACTAGAGATTTCTGAAAAACACATACATACATGCACACATGCATGTAAGCACACACACATGCACTCATGCAGGCAAACACACACACACACACACACACAACCAGACTCACAGAATCATCTTTTGAGACTGGGACCGAGGAATATGAATTTTAAGAAGCATCCCAACTGTTCTGTCTTTGATATGTAGCCAACATGAAGGTGTAAATTAAAAAGAGGCAGGGTACCACTCATAGCTATTAAGAAAGGAGGCAGGAAAGAGGAGGAAGATGCAAGGATTATTTGGAAGGGAGATAGACAAGGTGCCACAACACTGAGAATCAGGTAAGGAGATTTAGCACCTGTTGTGCTGAAAGTGGGAGGAATTACAAGAAAGCATCTACTCAGGTATGATCAAAGAGAAGATGAAGGTGATGTTGTCAGAAGATGTCAAAAGTAATCGGAGATAGGCAGTAACAGACACGTTGAGATATAGAAAGCTTAGACATGCCATTATTTAGGTTTTTGATTTTAAAGAATCCTCTGTGAAGTGTTTTCTTATTTTAGAGTAAAACCACACATCTCTATTTTCTTAATTGTCTTTTGTTTTCAAAAGCACATAGACACACATGCATTTCTGCAGATTTCATGTCAGTTCACCATTGTTAGCTGTTGGGGCTACTGTGGACATTAGAATCAGTGAGGAGTGAGGAGTTCTTAGAATAGATTCTACCATGTCCATATTATGACAAATTATATTTATTACTATTAGTAATTAATGTGCAATTCCATGACTTCAAGGGTATGTCCTGTTTGTTAGAACTTGGTTGGAGGTTAGACAGCAAAACTTCAAGTCATAATGGTCTAGAATACCCAGAGAACTAGTGATGTTACTCTTGAGAGTGAGACCATACCTCTAGTAAAGAACACAAGAAAATAAATCCAGAATCTCAGAAATGAACAAAGATGTTGCAAAGGACAGCAGAGTTGAGATGACAGGGCAAGCCTGCATCTAAGGAGAAGCCATTCTGGCCTGAACAGGCTGACCTATATGTAGGCAATAGCTAGCTGTCTTTGAAGTTGCCCACAGTGAAAACTTATGGGAAAGGACAGTGTGGTAAATGAACACTCTGGAACAATAACTACTTTTAACCCAAACCAGGATAAAAGAGAGTATTTTCTTAGATGAGGCCATTTCTGAGAAAATATGAACCTAATTGTATATTTGCTTTAGTCTTTTAATACTGAAATTTGAGTAATGAACTTGATTTTTCGCACTGATTAATAATCACAGCACTCTGATGAACTCACTGGTATTTAAGTAATTATCTCAGCAAACTCTGTAGCAACGTCTTATTTTACTGAGGTGGCAAACATCGCTCATTTATGAACTGTAAGTATGGTGATTGGAAATGCATTAAATGACTTGGAAATGAATAAAGGAAGCATATGAAGTCTATTCTCAACAGCAGAGAAGTAGTTGTTCTGGTCCTAGTTGCATAGCAATGAAGTAATGAAGTAATATTCCTTTAGTTGGAGTCAATAAGGCACTGAGACATTTTCTCTGAAACTATTAGCCAAGACAAAATTCTGTATGTTATGATCCTATACTGAAAACAATAGACCAACATGCAGCTCAAGAAGATGGTACTGTTAGGAGCAAACCACAGGGACCAGTCTCATTAGGATGCAAAAATAGAAGCACTATAAATAATGGTCATAGACTTAAAGAAGAACACCGTAGAGATGTGTGTTTGTTTTTAGTTTCTTAAATCACACAAACTCACTTTCATTTTGGAAAAAAAATAAATTTTAGAGACAAATTAGCTCTGGGTACAATGTTGCTTCATTTGTGTGAACACTTCATTTGTTGAAACATAGGCAGGAACACAATTAAGTGGTCAGCAATGGTTCAATTTATAGAATAAAAGACAGATTGTTAGTAAATGACTACAACAGCATACTAATCCCATGTTCAGGTATTGAAAACATTACATCGGACAAAAGAGATGTGCTCTTTTAAGGGAAAGAAAACATAAAAATAAAGAAAAGAAATATAGTTGGTTAACAATGGTTAAGCACATAGAAAAAAATAAAACAGAGAAGAGGTTCATTTGTGCACCTTCCAGAGGTGCTAAACTCCACAATGCCACAGTGTGCGAGCATGTGGACGCGTGTGCGTGCACACACACCTACATATTTCCGAGGAATAAGGATTTAAACCCTCAGCCCTTTGCATACTCCTCTTATTCTTGATATCCACCCTGCAACAGTAACACATGATTTGTTGTTGGATTTAGATGGTGTCAGAAGACTTGAATTTGAACTGGACTCTTATTTATTGGCTCTTTTTTCTACGTCTCTACAATGGGGACAATAAGGTTGCCACATGGTGGTGTGGGTAAGATTAGCTGAGATAATGGAGATGTGGGTCTCTAGTGTTGGCAGTAATTCCGGTCTGACTGGCCACATCTAGAAATCTGCCCACTCACTTCCAGCAATTTTCGAGTTGTCCAGAGCACACACTCATCTATCAAAGGAAAACAAACCATTACAGACTGCTATTAGCAATTCTATTCTTAAATCATTGGGCAAAACCGCACTTCACCGTAATCCTCTGAATCCTCCTTAAAATACCTTCAATCTGGCAAGCTATTGTGGCAGCCAATTGTGGGGGGGGGGAGGCAGGCAGTTCCTATTAAAAGTTGTTTAGGGATTAGGGCTCAGAGAACAGCTGGGTACCTTTGTTACCGCCAAGCTGCTGACTCAAAATGATGAAGGAGAAAAAAAAATCCTCACCGGGATGAAGAACAGAGAGAAAAACCACCGACCACAGAGTTGGGTAGGGGGGTAGTGGGAAAATAAAAACAGCGCTGGCCTTTGAAAACAGATTGCTCTGCCGTCCTGTCATGAAGTAGGTGAACAGGCATTTACCATTCCACATGGGACCTAATCCAACTCTAAACAAAATACTACATGATAAAACCCTGCTCCAGGTGCAGGCTGTTTTCTCTTGGTCTCTTGGTGCTTTGTTTAGGGAAACATTTGTTTCTGGGTTTACATTATGAGAATGACCATCTCACGCCTCTCACTATCTGCAGGAATGCTGAGCGCAGAGGGGTCCCACTGGGTGTTAGGGGGAGACATCAACAATAAATACAATGCACGGAGCTAACTGCTCCAGCCTTCTGGTTCCAGACATTCAAGGCTTTGTGGATTTAGTTTTAAGTCATGAAACAGCAGGCACTAGAAATACCTTTCATCTCTCACTGCCTTTGGGCAATTCTCCACTGTCCTGGAAGAGGCAAAGTGGCAGAATAGAATTTCACAGCCCCTTTTACAGATAAAACCATTGAGAGACTGAGTGTTTGAGCAACTAAGCCAAGGCACAGCAACAGCTGGTGAGACCATGGGGATCCTGGCCTGCTATTGGCTGTCTATTGGCGCAGACGGATCCTCCAGAAATATTCTCCACATGCCTGTGATGTTAACAATGAACACCGTGGCACGCCAAGGTTGTTCCTCAGTTTAGTGGAGTCAGAGGAAACTCAGCCAGTGGTGCTGTGTGAGGAAAATAGCAAGCCGAAAGGAATAAATTTTTTATATGAAGCTTTCCACCTCTTCTTGAAGAGAGAGAAACCTGAAAATCTTACTCCTATGTAGCCACATCCTCTTTAGGACAACTTTTCCAAAATAAACTCCTGCATCTCTCATAGTGAGTGTACTTGCTAGGCAGACACAGAAGCCTGTGCTGTTGTGACGGTTAACGTCATGGTCAACAACAACAACAGCAACAAACAAATCTCTTCTGCCCTGCATTGGCTGCCATGTTTCTTCAGGTTCCTCTAATTGTGTTTCTTAGAGCTTTGCTCTTGTCCGCGGGGTCCAGCTCAGAGTGTTACAATAGATAAGCATTTATGACTCTTTTAGCCACAGCTCGTTGATTTCTTGGCATGTCTTTAGAGAAACTAGATTCCTAGACATAGAGGAATTTCAAAGAAAGTTAGCTATGGCGCAAGAGTCCAAACACCCAATATAGGAGCATGATGGAAACACTGAGGGGATTCTAGGAGGGGGATCTCTTAGCTGTTATCCAAAGTCCTTGTCTTTCTGTCCTTGCTTACTGCTGTGCCTCACTGAAACCCACAGTAGCTGGAAGAGTCTGAAGAATCAGTATCCCTCAAGAGGCAAGAGGATGTTTAAGAGGATGGCTAGAAGCTGCCATAACAGTTTATAAAAGGATTCCTGGAGGGTTGGAGATTGCCGTGCAATCTGAGGACCTGAGGTCAAGTAGCAGAACTCATGTAAAGCTGGGCATGTGATAACAAATGATGTCATTCCAGCATTCCACCTACGCGAATACCCAGGGGGCAAGGTCCAGCTGAGAACAATACAGAGGCTCCGTCTCAAAAGCAGTAGAAGATGAAAACCAACATTTGAGAGTGTCCTACGACCTTCACACAAGTATGACCACAGCAACATAAATTAAACCACTCCTCTCTCTCTCTCTCCCTCTATCTCTCTCCCTCTCTCTGAATTAATTAATACACTAAATATCAATTAGGAGATTTCATTCTTTTAATACACATGTGGGGATATAGATTTTGGTGAAATGCCATCATGCATAAACCTTGAGGCCTTTCCATTCTACTCCATGTTAAATGCTGTTCTTAAGCAAGCTGGTGCCATCTGTGAAGTGTTAGCAAGTATTTAAAGAAAACAAAGCCTGGTCATTTATTAAATTCACCAGATGACAGCAGAAGCTTTGGCTGAGTTCGTAAATCTGCTCACGTCACGTGCGCAGTCTCCTTGAAAGGCATTTGATCTGCAAATAACGATTTCACCTTCTGCCCCTTCCCATCACTTTCCTCTGAGCCGCTGTGAGTTCTATTCTTGTAAGCCCAACTTTAAATAGCATTTCCACTGGGAAGAGGCAGCTCATTTATATGAACTTCTGCAGGTCTTCCTGGCAAGAGATGCTTCAGTGCAGCTCTCTTTGTCTGGAGGCCTCCACTCCTTCCCCAGTCCAGGAGGTGCCTCCTCAGCGGATGGGCTTCATCCACCCCACTTGCTCTACCTCACACCTGCGAGGTGTTTGTTCCTGGGGCCAGAACTTGCTGGGGCATTCGGCTGCCTGTGCAGCAGCTGCTCCTCTGCTCCCCAGTGAACATCTTCTAACAACACAGCTCCTTGGCTGCTGTTGAATAGGCAGAGGGGTAGCTGTGAAGGGCAGAAGAAAGCTGATGTTTCATTTTTTTCTCTCTTTTGGAAATTCTGCCTTGGGATTTTGTTCCTGCTTACAATGCTTCCCTAGAAGCCCGTTCTATTTAGCTCTCTTGCTAGGGAGCATTTTCCAAAACATATATATTCCAGGCAGTTAGGTAGATAGGGATTTTACACTGTATTCTCCTTAGGAAAGCATGGCCTGGGTTTCCTTTGTCCCAGAAGCCAAGGATTTAAGCAACCCACGAAGAGCTCAGCTATTCTTATGTGTGAAGCTTGAAGGAGTGGGCTTGCCAAGCCGGACTAGAAAAGGAAGACAATGTCTTTAGGTTGTCGAATAAATGACAAGATGCCCCAACACCCTGGCTTGGAGACCCAAGACTTACCTCCCAGAAAATGTTTTCAGGGATGACAGTGACATACCATTTTCTAACAAATTAAAAAATATATATGTTTAAGTAAGTAACTTCCTACTTTCTCTACACAAGGACTTTTGAATTTTTCTTTGTTTTGTTCTATCCCGTAGAAGAATAAAACAGCCATTTCCATTGGCTTAGTTGGAATTGCTGGTATGTTGGCGTTGCAGACTGTGAATATGTGCAATGGCTGTGGTTAGCTAGGAACACTGTAAAGGTGATTAGTAGCGCCATTGGAATTCCTTTCTGTACTAAATATTTTGGCAAAGACAAAACCAACATTTCTGGTTTGCTATTAAAATATTTTATGAAAAATTCATTTGTGTATTAGCTTATAGCACATTTACTCTAGAAAACATACTCCTTGGGGTCTTTTGATGCATGGTTTGGGACTGGTTTCTATTATAACCCTTTCCTAACATCTGCTCAGTTAATACACGGTCTTCTGTGTTTGTGATTTATGCTTCAGAAGGGTTTGGGCAGACAAAAGTGGACAAAGCCATAAATTTTTTATAGAGCATATTTTAAAGGACACTCTTTTAAATTCAGAACCTGTATTCTATGAATAGGTATAGATGCCTTTTCTAAAATCAGTCCAGTAAATAATCCCAAGGGAACTGTCATATTGATGAAGGCTTTTGCAGCTAACACGACTACCTTAGACAATTATAAAAGTTTGTATGCTGCTGCACATAGAAACGTCTAATAGACTCTGAACTAAACTGGAGAAATGTTGGCTAAAGTCCATATGACCTCTTGGATTGCATATGTGCACTGCCCTATATATGGCAAATATTATATGAGGCTACTTTCAGTAAAAACATTTAAATATCTTATGGACTTTTCCATCAATGCTTACAGATTGCAGAAGCAGCATTACTTTAAAATTTTTAAGGATGTCTTAGTGTATTCAAATCAGAATAAAATCCACATTTTGAACACACTGTGGTCATAGCACAATAAGGACCTGCATATTGGACATAAATTATTAATTGAAGGGTATATATGAATGTAAGTTCCTAACTATTAGTTTTTTTTTTCTGGCTTCTTGCTTTCAATTCCCTATTTAAATAAGAAATGAATGTAAGTAACAGAAACTAATACACATCCACATACAAGGCTGATATAAAATGACCTTACCAGGTAGATGATTTAATGTGGTCATTCAATACTATCTTTCAGTGGGCAAAATTGATTATCGCTGGAATGGTATCAGATGCAGGTAGGAGTATAGTTTTTAGTAAAGAGCTCTGAGACTTAGGAGTCTCCCTACAGAATACTAAGAAAGAGTTAAGAATTTAAAGTAGAGCCCAGGGTTTCCTGCTGGTATAGACAATTACAGAAGCAGCCAAAGAGCGGTGCCTGGCTGCTCTTTTCTGTGATCACCATCTGAAGGTGAAGAAGGAAGCTTTGGGAACAGAAACCAAAGGTCACAAAGACCATATGTTTTGTTTAGAGACACCCTCCTTACTAACAATTGGGCAATTAGTTATTCCTTTCCATTGAAAGCAAAAGGGCACAGGCAACCTGAAGACCAAGGGAACGGTGAGGAACCAGAGAGACTGTACATCTGGAGCAATACACTTTTCCCTATGTGTACAGATGTTTTCATTGTATTTTATGGTACTTTTTGTGACTCCTGGTTAGTCAAACCACAGGTGCTTGGAAAGCCAGGGAGGGTAAAATTTTCCTCCATTTTTAGTGTATTTAAGGCTAAAGATACATTTTCTCTTGGAGACAGAATTTCTAACTGGTGAAGGCAATAACCTCACCCCGCCCCAAAACTTACTTCCTTAGAAATTTGTTCAGAGAAAAGGTGCTACTTTTGGAAAGATAGAAATGAAGACAATGTGGTAAGACTTCAGGCAATGGTCTCTTTTAACTACACCAGCAGCTGGAAGAATCTAATGACGTTCCCGATAGAGCATCCCCATTGTCTCAGTGTGTGGGTGCACCCCTCGCGGTCCTGAGTTCCTTGCTCATGCTCTCTCTCCTTCTGCTCCTGATTTGGACCTTGAGATTTCAGTCCGGTGCTCCAATGTGGGTCTCTGTCTCCTTTCATCGCCTGATGAAGGTTAATATTCAGAAGGATATCGGGAACTCACCAAGGCCAGCTGGCCTGGGTCTGAAAAAGCCTGGGTTAAAACCGGTCTCACTGAACATAGCGGACAATGAGGACTACTGAGACCTCAAGAACAATGGCAATGGGTTTTTGATCCTACTGCACGTATTGGCTTTGTGGGAGCCTAGGCAGTTTGGATGCTCACCTTACTAGACCTGGATGGAGGAGGGTGGTCCTTGGAATTCCCACAGGGCAGAAAACCCTGATAGCTCTTTGGACTGACGAGGGAGGGGGACTTGATTGGGGGAGGGGGAGGGAAAGGGGAGGCAGCGGTGGGGAAGAGACAGAAATCTTTAACAAATAAATAAAAAAAAAAGCATCTAATGACGTGCCATGAATGAGAAGAGGCAAACAGATCCTTCTTAAGACCACCAATATGGTAGGTGGATACTACTTATCCATTAGGTAAAGAAACTTCACAAGTTACAAACACCAGAATGCTTCTAAAATTGAAACAACAAAAAACCCACCCTGGGCCAGAGATCTAAACAAAACTCGGGGAACATATAGAGTCACTACTGTGTGTAAATGAGGGGCCACGTACAGCAGAGAAAGGTATAATGCATATCCCAATTAGTTAAAACAAGACAGAGGTATAAAAAAACCCAAGCTACTTCTTTTCTTACTCTGGTTAACTTCCTATTTCAAGAGCCAGCCAAACGTAAGACCTCCCCTCAACAGGTAGCAAATACAAGTGTTGGGAAAGCAAGCACTCAACTGCGGGGCACAAGGCTACCTCTGCTCATGGAATGGAAGCAAGTCTGCGGTGAGAACTAGTCACACACAACTAATTATGCGGCAAAAAGCAACCCCCTGTGACCTGCTCTATCTTTCTGGAAGTTCCCACAAAGTTAACATTGTTCCCGTCTTCAACTCTAGAACCGTCTCTTGCTTAGTATCATTCTGTGACTGAAATCGCAAGTCCTTTCTGACTTTACACACAGTGTATGCACAGTGCGCTTTGCTTAGACGTACCTCTTCTGCTTTGCTTTTTGGTGGATGCCACCTCACTCTGCAGCATCTCAGCTGATCTTCCATTTCCTCACATGACATCCTCCCCAAAGCCAGAGGCAGCTTAACTCCTCTTTCCAGTCATTTTGTCTCTTAAAGGTTGTCTCCTACTTTTTTATTATTCCCAACTATGTCACGTTTATTTTTGTTGTACTCGTGATGGCACAATGCCAGCATTTCCATGTGGGATCAGTGAATCACTGCTGTCTCAACAGCTTCTTTCTGTTGTACTAGCAGAATGCCACAAACTGGATAATTTATAAGGGAAAAGAAATTTATTATAGTTGTATAGTCTTTAAAAATTTAAGTTTTTGAAAATTAGAGTTTAATATATCGATAAAAGAAAAAACAGGAAGGCAGGAAGAAGGGGTAGAGAGGCTCAGAGTTAGAGGATCAAAAGAAGGAGCAGGTCTACCTTGGTACATTTACACAATGGAGTATTGCACAGCTGTTAAAAAATTAAATCATAAAATTTTCAGATACATGGATAAAACTAGAAAAATAGTCATCCCAAGTAAGCTATCCCAGATCCATAAAGACAAATATGGTATATATTCACTTATATGTGGATGGTAGCTTTAAGTCATTGATAGCCAAACTTCAGTCCATAGACCCAGAGACATTAGGTATACAATAAGGGACTGTGCAGGTGTGGGTAGACCTTATTAGAAAAGGGAGCAGAATAGATAGTTATTTGAAAGACTGGGGAGGTTCTGGAATGGGAGCATCAAGTGGAGAGGGGAGGGAATACTGGGAGTGAGCTAAAACTGAAGGTCATATGGAAACCCAATACTTAAAACTTTCATAT
>NW_026067931.1:7258990-7273112 GCF_014885135.2 Alexandromys fortis
TATATGAAGACAATCTAAGTGAAATAGCCAAAATTGGAGAAGAGAGAGCCCTACATGAACATCTGTCACAAAATGAAGTTTCAAGTACCCGGATAAAGTTCTATCTAATGGAATTGTTGGTCAAAGGAGTACTTTAAGTATCCACAAACAACCCAGACAATGACAAAGACTATAGGTTGCTTTCCACAACTGACAGCAAAGCCCCATTGTTGAAGACAAACATCTAGAGAATTCATTGAACACGGAGAAATCAAGCTGGTACCTACATAGAGCCTTTACCCTTGTGTTCTAAAGTCTTCCATACAGGAAAGTACCCTTCATGCTACCAAAAGAGAACTGTAAACTCTAAGCTAGCCATGAACCCTTTTATCTGCAATGATGTCCTGCCTGCAAGATATGCTAGCTCATTGCTGGCACAAATCTTGTGAAAGTAACCAACCAATATCTGATTTGACTTTGAGGCCCACTCCATGAGATGGCACCCATACCTCACACTGTCTGAGTGATCACAAATCTGAGACTAGTTAGCCTATGGACTTTAGGTAAAACCAAATACTAGTGTTTTTAAAAAATATCAGTAGCAATAAAATGACTCCTAGCGACCTTCTGCTATACTCATAGATCAGTACCTTTTTCAGCCATCATCAGAGAAGCTTCTTCCTGCAGTAGACGGGAACAAATAAAGAGACCCACAACCAGACCATTACACAGAGTTAGAAGAACTTTCTAACTTTCAACCCTAAATAGGATGTCTTTGTCAAATCTCTCCCTTCAGGGCTCAGGAAACACGGTAGAACAGGAGACAGAAAGAATGTTAGAGTCAGAAGGGATGGAGAAAACAAGAAAACAAGGCCCTCTAATCAACATGATCAAAGCTCATATGGGCTCACAGAGACTGAGACAGCATGCACAGGGCTAACATGGGTCTGCCCTGCATCCTCTGTATGTATATTATGGCTTCTAGTTTAGTGGTTTTATGGAATTCCAAAGTGTACAAATAAATAGGTCTCTCTTTCTTGTGCCTTCTCTTGGGCTCTTTTACTTCTGTTTGGTTATTTTGTCCAATTCTGATGTGTCAGTTTTTGCTTTCTCTTAATGTATTTTATTTTATTATTATCCCTAAGAAGCCCACTTGATTTCATTTTTCAAATTAATTAATTTTATTTTTTAAAACAGTATTTTCTCATTTTACATATTATCCCAGTTCCCACTCCCTCCCATCCTCCTGCTCACCCCACCTTTCCCCCACCCCACTCCCCATCCTCTTGCCTATTGGTTTTCTGATGAGAGACAGAAAGGAAGTGGAGCTGGGTAGGAATCAAGGTGTAGAAGAACTGGGAGGAGTAAAGGGAAAGGAAACTGTAATGAAGATATATTATGTGAGCAAAATCTATTTTTTATTTTAGCAAAAATAATTTAAAAAATAAATTAATCTATTCTCAATAACTAAGACATTCCTGCAATAAGGGTTGTACCCAGGAAAAACCCTCAGGCTCTGTGGACACCACTTTGCTCCACCTTCAAACTCTGTTACACTAGAATTATGGTTCCAGCACTGTAACTAAATAGAATACATTGAAGTCCTAGCAACCCTGAATGAGTGAAAGGCTGAATAAATTATCTCTAGGAACTCAAATATGTGTACTAACGTTCCATCAACTCTGCAGCCAGTTTCAGTAGAACCCTCTTAAAATGCTTCTAATTTTGGAGCAGTTACTCTGCCAGGTGACAGCTATGATACATACAGAGTTAATAATTCATTGACAATGTTATTGCAATCTTAGAAGGTTAGAATTTTAGATACTGTATTCTCTGTGAGGAAACTGTAGCACAGGGAAATAAAGAAACGCTCTCACGAATACACTAAGAATAATAGCTCAGACTAGGGTAGTAAATTTCAGAGTATACCCCTACCAGACTACCAGAGTACCCTAGTTTCAATGAGAAGATTTGTGAATGCAGGTTCTTCTTGCCTAATTCTGAAAAACGACCCTGTAATTTCATTTTCTGGCAGGATGAGAGGCGTTTTAGCCTAAGTAACATTTATAATGGATTTAATTTCAGACCATGCCAGGACAGGCATTTATCATGGTTCATTTAAGTAACTGTTCATTAAGTGGCTGGGGAAAAGAAAAGCGTGGTGAGGCCAGAAGGAGGCTCTGATGAGAAAATGTGTGTATAGAAAACCCAGAATCTTGGTTTCTGGTGTCCCGTACACTCACATTGGAGAATTTTAAGACCTTCCTACTGAGATACTTATGCTCTGGGGGAGTGGGTCAGCACTGAAGTCAAAGGAAACTGATCCTGCAAACAGTATATTTTAAAAACTAGGTTCTTACGTGCAATTTTTCAATTTTATTTTACATATATGAATGTTTTGATTGCATGTGTGTGTATCAGAGAGAGAAAAATGAGGGAGACAGAGAGAGAGAGAGAGAGAGAGAGAGAGAGAGAGAAAGAGAGAGAGAATCTCTTATGATCTAATGATATCGATATGAATCTGACTTTTGTATCATGTATATAAATAGCATCACATCCAAGACTTACTGCTGAGCATGGAGAAGGAAGTAGTGAGTATCCTTGCAGCTGTCTGGAGAAAACTCTGAAGGGATCTAACTCAGTCATTATGAGTCTGCATTGCTGAGACACTGGACTAGAGATGATGTTTGGTCTCCCAATTTTGTTCTCAATAGGCACAAGGCCAGGGCACCCTTATATAGTGTTATGTCATTGGGTCCCTTTTTATTTTTTTCTGCTTGGAGAGATGCTCTCTGACCCACTTCCCTGGTGTGCTCTGTTAGGAGCACAAGTTCACCAGCTCTTTAAGGCCACTGGCGGACTTAGGACCACTCCTTCACGTAAGTACCACTCTGGGTGAAAATAGGAACTTCACTGTGAAACCAAGCCTATTTTCCCACCGGCGCTGAACAGGGCAAGCTATTTTATTTTACTTGTGGGTGATTTTTCAAACCCATTTAGCTTCATTTATTGCATTTAGAGTGTAAATCAAGTATTGAGTGATTATCATTCCACGTCGCTACAAACTACATTTTGCTTGCTTTCTTATTATTTTTTTTTTGTTGATGCTAGCAAAGGGGGTTGATTCATTAAAAGTTGGTTGGGATCTCTTCAATTTCCCACAAAAATTTATGCAATTGCAGAAAGGGCAAATTACTAGTAATTTATCTCGGTCCATATAGCTTGGGGACTAATGGAAGAGCCGTCACCACCAAAAATGAACCCAAGTAAAAAAACTTCTGGAACTAGAAAATTCCTAGCAACCAGTGTTCCCTGAATTCTCTTCTTAGGCAGCCCTCCTTTCTTTCTTATCCACTTGTTTATTTTTGAGGCGGTCTCACTACATAGCCCATGCAAGGCTGAGCTTGATATCAGCCCCCAGATGTTTGGATTATAGAAGCGCTGTCACATCTGACTCAAAACCTTTTTTGGTTCTTTCTATCATGTCTGGGATTGGCTGTGGTCGGTTGGAAGGAATCATACTACCTCAAACGACAGGTCATTTAAATACCCTTTCTTTGTACTTTCAGTTACAAATGGCGTTTCATCTCAATAGATTGTCTGTTACTGTGTGGCTCGTCATCCAGTGATTGACCATCATTCTAGTGTTCCAACACACACTGAATGCTGCCCACTTCATATTCTATTGCTGGCAACAACAGTGAGTGTGCCCACTGTTTAGCAGCTGCTCTTTCTAGTCTGCTCCCAAACCAACAACAGACCAAGGATGCTGTGTTAGCCCTGTCCTGTAGGTCAGAGAACTGAGGTTCAGAATACTTTTCTAAACATACAGATGAAGTACTTGAAACTCAAGGAGTTACTAACTCCACAGTTCTTCTTCTTCTTCTTTTTTCTTGTGTGAAAATACATTTTGGTACTTGTTTTAATGTCCTGCTTACCATGTGTTGGTACTCAGTTATGTGGCATTGGGGTGAATGGGCTTAGGCTGTAGAATATGTGGAGCTGTAAACTTGGCAGGCAGGGTAGTTAAATACTGGCAGTGTCTGGCAGGAAAGACTTCACTGAGCACAGTGCTCTTTCACGCGGTGTCTTGGAGCCACAGAATGACTTGGATTGCTCTGTGAAACGCGCTCAGCTGGGAGTGGAGTTCTGGGATGCAAGGCTTGTCTAGCAGGTGTAAGGCCCGATGTTCAATCCCAAACACTAACTGAAACAGAAAGAACCCAACACCACGACTCTAAATCAATTGAATTTTTCTTTTCTTTTCCTTTCTTTCTTTCTTTCTTTCTTTCTTTCTTTCTTTCTTTCTTTCTTTCTTTCTTTCTTTCCTTCCTTCCTTCTTTCCTTCTTTCTTTCCTTCCTTTCTTTCTTTCTTTCTTTCTTTCTTTCTTTCTTTCTTTCTTTCTTTCTTTCTTTCTTTCCTTCCTTCCTTCCTTCCTTCCTTCCTTCCTTCCTTTCTTTCTTTCTTTCTTTCTTTCTTTCTTTCTTTCTTTCTTTCTTTCTTTCTTTCTTTCTTTCTTTCTTATTTTTGGTCAAAAAAAATCCTTAAAAGACGCCCCAAACCTGGTGAGTCTATATCTAGTACTGATTTACTCTCTACCCAACAACCTTAACTGTGCTTCTGCAGAGATTGGAGGTGGGAAAGGTCGATACAGAAGCACACCGCAGCAACCAAGTTCTGGATTTTTATTGAGACCATCAGAAGGAGACAGGAGAGCGTCTACAGTGGACAGACGACCTACACCTCTGTGTTAATGTTCGAACTGTGCTGATCAGCAGCAATACCTGCAGTGCTCCTTCCTTGTGTACTGTGTACGTTAAATTGCTCTGAATTGTTGTTCTTTAAATAAAAATATGTAAAGTGTGTAGGGAGGGAGTGAAAGAGAGAGAAAGGGGCACTAACACCTTTATAGGACGCCGATATAATATCTTCTCACACACAGCCCAGCTGAGCATCATATGTTTGAAAAGCACAGTTCTGACTGAGATTTACAATCTACCAACCAGAAAAAAGAAAACCATGACGAAAGAGGGTCACTTAGAAATTTAGGATCTAATCAAATTTCTGCCCCTGTTTTTGTATCTAAAAAATTAAGATACCATACAAACAACAAATTATAATATTGATAGCTTTGTCTGTCCATGCCATGTTGATGTGGGAGTGTCATATATCAATCTGTTGATTTCATTGGTTAAGTTATAATAAACCAACTGCTTGGCCTCAGCTTGGAACATAGATGGGAGGAGTAAACAGAATAGAATTCTGGGCAGAAGAGGAAGTGAGGTCAGACTCTGCTCTGCTTCCGGAGAGACCGGACAGCTCTGCTGGAGCAGAGACGCCATGCTCAGCTCTCCCAGGCAGCTGCAACCCACGATGGACTTAGGCTAGAATCTTTCCGGTAAGCGCACCTTGGGATGATTACACACATCATTAGAAATGGGCTAGACCAGGTGCGAGAATTAGTCTGTAAGGGCTAGAGTTCATGGGCCAAGCAGTTCTTTAAATGAATACAGTTTGTGTGTTGTTATTTCGGGCATGAGCTAGCCAAGCGGCCGGGGTGTTGGGGACGCAGCCCCGCCGCTTCCAATTTCAACACCATGTCATTATATATATACACAAGCTTGCAGTTATAATGTTGTAAGTTGGAAGTCTGTAACTATAAAGTATCTGGGAGAATTCTTTTAAAATCCACAAGACTTGTGAGGACCATCTCTTTTTTCATTCCAGAGCCAATGAGGTGTAATACAAAGAGCAGGTGTTAGACTCAGAACTGGCTTTGTAGCTGAGCCACACGCCTTCCATGGTTAGGCAGACTTTCTGTAAAATGGGGGAGGATATAATTCCCATAGCACATTCTTCTAGAGATTCAGTTAATGTGCCAAGCACCCAGTTTAGCAGTGGTAAAGCACTGCTTCCTAGATTGGTAAGCATTGAAGGCACCATGAGGTGGGATCTACAGCTGCCTATTTCCTTTGCTCCGACTTTATAGCTCTGAAGAATTCCCTGATAAATATTGCTCTTACCAGGACCAGAGTAGATCTATCTCATTAACACCTGCTAATCTGGACCACCATTTATCACTTTCAGCTGTTCCCCTTTGATCTATTCTGGAGAAATCAATCTGCTCGGTATTGAATTGTCAAGTTGTAGAAAACGGACAAGGCCAATGAGAAGTTTGGGAGAGGCCATGGAAAAGCCACCAGTATATGCCGACAACGTGGTGATGAGCTGTCTCAGCCTGATGGTCATGTTGATGAGTCGCATGACATGCTACTCCCCCCTTGAATTGTGAAGAGAAGTTACAGGAGAGGGAGCGACCTGACCAAAGGCCAGCATCCTTCATCACCAACCCTGGCATAATATGATCAGGGTACAAACGAAAGCTGTAAAATTCTAGAAGGTTTTCTTTCTTATACTTTAAATTTAATCATGGGCCTTTTGGAGAAATGCACACCTTTAATCTATTTTTCAGTGGTTTTTGTCTCCATTTCAGAATCCCACTAGAATGTCAAAATGATAACACTTGATTCATTCATATTCTGTTAAAAATAATACTTTAGCTTATTCTCTCTATGTATGCCTTGCCTATTTTCCCCTCTCCCTTTAACACATGCTAATAATTATATGAATAATAATTCTGCATAATACCGGGTCAGAAGGGGGTATTACTGAAACATTGCCCCCTCTTGTTTCTGGCTTTGCCAGATATGTGGTGCTCTAGTACTCGGTAAACAGAAGACAGGAAATAGTGTAAAAATGTCTTCAGAAAACAAGTGCACTTTAGGGGTTTCATGCACTATGAGTTCAGTACATTTTATGGATTGAATAAAAATTGCCGAGATATATCACACACATGCAAATCTAGACACCCTGCCTGGCAAAGCCCCTCGTGTTAATGAGACACTCGACAGGACAGCGGGCTCTGTCAATGAATCAGGAGCACATGTCAGTGTGTGTCTCCTGGGCACTGGAAGCTCCCACTAATTTTCAAATTTCCTTCCCGCCTGTCAGGGGATGCGCTTTCTCAAGCACATGATGAGACTGTAGCGCAGAATGGGGTAAAGAGGCTCTGGCAAGGCCTTGTTCATAGAAGCATTGTGCTCACTAGCTATATTAACTACATGCCCGTAGCGTGCAGACAAACACACACATGTGTGAAGTCGCTCACAAACATGCGCACACACAGGCACATACACCCGCACGTAGGATAATAGTCTAACACTGGGGAAGAATACTGGTCTGGAAGAATTTGGCTGAAAAGGAATTTGTCAAATGGCTGGTAGCACGTGGATGGAATGGGCCAGCTGCTGCAGAGGTTGTTGGAAAGGACAGTGGGAGTGAAATCATGCAAACATGAATGCATTTTACAGATTGTGAGAAAGATTATGTCCTTGCTCAGAACTCAGAGAGCAAAGGGAAAGTTTTAGTTGTAATCCCAGTTTCACTAACCACTTTGGTTTTTTACATTTCAAATATAAGCGAAGAATGCAAACCCTGAGCTTCAGTAAAGACTGAAAGACGTGATGTGGGAGTGTCATATATCAATCTGTTGATTTCATTGGTTAAGCAATAAAGGAACTGCTTGGCTGGCCCTCATAGGTTAAAACATAGGTGGGAGGAGTAAACAGAATGGAATGCTGGGAGGAAGAGGAAGTGAGCTCAGACCTGACAGCTCTGCTCTCTGGAGCAGAGGCCCTGCTTCGCTCTCCTGGGCAGACGCAGGCAGCTCAGACCCAGGATGGACGGAGGCTAGAATCTTCCCGGTAAGCACACCTTGGGGTGCTTACACACATGATTAGAAATGGGCTAAATTAATATGTGAGACTTAGCCTAGAAGAGGCTAGATAGACATGGGCCAAGCAGTCTTTAAATGAATACAGTTTGTGTGTTGTTATTCCGGGCATGAGCTAGCAGGCGGCTGGGGTGCTGGGGACGCAGCTCCTATTTCAACAAAGACGAAGCCGTTTTGTTGTGTCCACTGATCTTCTCTTCTCCCTTTCACCCAATCCCCCATCCCAGGAGATCAAAACAACCTCTACTTCCCTCCAAGAGCACATTGACGCCTACAGAAGCACAATGATGTCTCGTGAAATAAGTGTCTTGTAACTATCAAACATCCATTGGACCAATGCTCCAGATCCAGGTCCAGGCCCAGACCAAATCCCAGGATCAGCCTTGCTCTGTGAGCCTATAACTTACGTGTAAGATGTAAGCTTTCCGCTGCTACTCCAGTGCCATGCCTGCCTGCTGCCATGCTCCTTGTGTGGTCATTGACTCATCCACTGAAGCTGTAGGCAAGCCCCCAATTAAATGTTTTCTTTCATAAATTACCTTGGTCATTGTGTCTCTTTAAAGTAATTTTTTTAAAAAAAGTACCGAAAACAACAGGTGAATGGATTAAACTGGAAGGGGTTCCTATACTACAGACAGTGGAATTTTGTTCTCATTAACTAGTAAAGTGATGTGAACTCTAGAACTTGAAAAGCTACACTGTTGTTGTTGTTATCTGAGTGTTCTGTGCAATTCTCTCCCCAAATATACAGGGATGGAGGAAAAGAAAGGATTCAAAATTTCATTAATTATATACCATGTAAAACAAAGTTGTAGAGATTGTATTAAAAAAAAAACCAAGTTGTCATTCTAAAATGTGTTTCTGTCTGTTTGTGGTACCCTAGGGGATGGTCCTCTAAACTTCTCTCTTTTATCTTATTAATGATAATACTTGGTTTTGATAATTTTTAACCTAAAGAATTGATCCAATTGAATACATTATATTTAATGACAGTGAGTACACAGTCACTGTGGTAAGTATGGAGAAGATAGAAAGATTAATGAGACAGACATGGTGTCAAGGGTCAAAAAAGCCACAGCACAGTGGGATGTGTATGCACAACGGACAGCAGGAATTCAGCATCATTTGTGCCTTTGCTAGAAGGAATCAAAGTAGATAGGAAGCCCTCTTATTCTAACTCATCTCTGGAAGGCTGCAACTTAATTTTAATAATGGTGAAAAGAGAACATGACATGTCAACACCAAGTTTTTTTTTTTTTTTATTCTTTGCTCAGTCTTGTAATTCTTTTTCTTGGTTGGGTCTTTGTGTGGTTTTGGTATCAGGGTAACTGTAGCTTCATAAAAGGAATTTGGCAATGATTCTTCTGTTTCTATATTGTGAAATACATTAAGGAGTATAGGTATTAGCTCTTCTTGAAAGTTCTGGTAGAATTCTGCATTGAAACCATCTATCTGGTCCTGGGCTTTTTTTTGGAAGGGAGATTTTTGATAACAGTTTCTAATTCTTCACGACTAACAGGTCTATTTAGATCGTTCACCTGGTCTTGGTTTAGCTTTCGTAAATGGTACTTATCTAAAAAAAAATGTCCATTTCTTTTGCATTTTCCAGTTTTGTGGCATACAGGCTTTTGTACTAAAAGCTAATGATTCTCTGAATTTCCTCTGTGTCTATGGTTATGTCCCCCTTTTCATTTCTGATCTTAATTATTTGCGTGTTCTCTCTCTGATGTTTAATTAGTTTGGATAGGGGTTTGTCGATCTTGTTGATTTTCTCCAAGAACCAACTTTTTGTTTCATTGATTCTTTGGACTGTTTTCTGTGTTTCTATTTTGTTGATTCTTTATTGTAGTTCTTCAAATGTCTACTTTTCACCCCCCAACCATTCAGTTCCCATAGCTCCTCTTCATTCAAATCTTCTGTCACCCCTAGTGAGACTCCTGCACTGAGAGTTTGGCGCTGAGAGCAGTCTTGGCAGTGGAGACTCTCTTGTCATGAACTGGCATCACATGTGCATTAACACAGAACTGACTTTCACTACTAGGTTTAAAGACAGTTTTATGAAAACCTGTCCTAAGTATGTGGTTGAGGAGAGTTGCTGTATGTTGGACTGACAGTCAAGGCATGGTTGCAACAGAGGAAATATATTCTCAATCGGGAATATGAATCAGAAGGTGAAGAATTAAAATTCTTCCTGTACAAGAGAATGAATAGGCACCAGCAGCTGGACTTGTTATGATGAGTACATCCCCCACCCCTTCGCCTTTTATAAAGTCTCGACTGCTGTGCTTATAAAAACTACCCTGTCTCACTGCCTCCTGAAACTGCCTCACGGGGAAATACCTCTTGATTAAATCCTTGACTTCCTAACCACTTGGAATATCTGACTCTTTCTTTGGTGTGAGCCTGCCTTCTGCTTACGGAAGGTGGTTCTCAGTTCTTGGCAGGTAGTTTTCCTAAAACAATGAGAAACATGCAAGCACACTCACTCTTTTCGTATTTAAAGAGATAATTGCTTTCCTCGTACACAACTGAAATACTCACTGTACTACCAGAATTGTTTGATGAATCTGATTCAATTTCATTATCTTCATACCTCGTAACTATAGTTTAGCAAGTAAAGGGTAGGAGTAACGAGCATGGCCTACAGAGTCAAGACGGTTCTGCATGCGAACCACAGCCCTGTCACTGAATAGCCATGTGCTTAGAGACATCATTAGTCCAAACCTCAGTCTGCACACAGGCATCAGAATTCTATAAAGATAACGTTAGCTCCTGTGTAATGAGATAGTATATATAACTGTACTTAGCATAGTGCTAAGTTCACACTGTTTAGAAAATATGAATTATTTTATTTGAAACAAGATAAAAAACATTTAGGTGTACAGTAATTAAGAGTAAAATGATGTATAAACTTACTGAAAGTCATTTTTAATTAAAATAATGGCAAGTGTTATGCTGGTTATAGTGAGACTAAAGATCAAAGTCTCTGGAAGATGTAGAACTGGTAAAGATTTTCTTCCCGTTCTGTAGGCTGCCTCCTTACTAGTATGATGTTGCCCTTTGCTGTACAGAAGCTTTTGTTTCATCAGGTCCGTTTATTAATTGTTAGCTTAAGTGCCTGCACTATCAGGGCCCTGTCCAGAGAGTCCTTTCCTGTGCCAATGAATTCAGGCATAGTCTCACTTTTCCCTCTCTCAGACCCAGAGTATCAGGACTTATGCTGAGGTCTTTGATCTATTTGGAATTGGGGTTAGCACAGCATGAAAGATAAAAAAAAATCCAGTTTAATTTTACTATATTAGTCATCCAATTAGACCAGCACCATTTGATGAAGACGCTTCCTTTCCTCCAATGTGCTCTTTTGGGCTTTGTAAAACAAAACAAAACAAAAAAAACAAAAAAAAAAAAAAAAAAACAAAAAAACAAGTGATTGTGGGATTATGGTATAATGTGTGGGTCAGTCACCACTAATGGTGACTAACAAAGAGACTCACAATTGAACAAGATGCCAAGAAATAGAGGCTGGGGAACTCTCAATCATAAATGGGATATCTAGATCATACTCTCCCCCCTCAAGACTTGAGAGTCATTTGAGATGGGGGGGGGGATATTTTAAGGGCCATAGGCATTAGACACTCTAAGTGAACAGCGTCCTCAGGTCACAGCTGGCAGCTTGTGCATACTAACTCCCATCATTTGTGGCTGCATGAGTGAAACCCACGTGAACTCAATCCAGAAAAATTTCTAGCATAGAAAGTGGGTGTGTGTGTATGACGTCTCCCCCTTAACCAAGGAGCTATTGGCAATTGCCAACTGCTTGAAGAGGAAGTGTCAGTTTTCCTTTTTTAAAAAAATAGTAGCTCCTGATAAGTTGATCACACTCTAGTGTGGAGGGCAACATATTCAAGAATTAATGAACAGCACAAATTAGACTTGACGAGTATAAAATTAAATTCCAAAACTTTAAAAGGAGAACACAAAGTTGAATGGGTATAGAAAGGGAATGGAGCTAGGTGGATTGGGGTAAAATTTAGTGAGTGGTGTGAAAATAAAGTAATTTTGAAAAGAAAGACTTAAGAAGCTTGCCTCATGCAATATAATAATCAGCTCTAGAAACGCAAAGAAACACATGACTTGATGACTCCTATAGAAATTGGTAACATCTACTAAAACTTTTATGTAGTTTTACATATTATTCTAAATATTATACTAAAATTCTAATTTATGATTTGTAAAATTTGAACACTACCCCCAAATTTAGAAGAAAATCTAAATATCTAATAAAACAAAATTTAAAGAAATCCAAATACCAAAACTACATATAGAAAAACTAATAACAAGGAAATAAAAACAATTAACTCAGTGGGTTCTGAGATTGAATGACCTTTTAAAGTTAGGACTGTTGAAATGTGTATCATTGTCCAAGCGTAAGAGGTGCCTGGCTTTTCTTACTTCTAGTGATTTTGTAAATTGATACAGCTCTTTTGGAAAATAATATGCAAAGCTTAATAATGATGTTTACATTCTGTGATCCGATTTCAGTTTCTAGAATTTCTCTTAATGACACCTTTCAACAGAAACAAAATTGTGTTCAAGACAGCTATGTATGATTGTAAGGATCAAATGTCCAAGATTAGAAAAATGCAGTAAGTAAAACAATCCAGAAAAATATTAATGCAGTCAACAAAGTGATAGTTATAAAACACGAGAAATGTCTAAAATGCACACAAATAAACGGCAATATAAGTCTGTGTCTGTGAATGTTTGTATTTTATGTTCACAAGAAGTAAAATGGACCACATCTCAGTCATGGTAAGTTAAGTACATTTGCATTTGAAACGCAAAAGGTACTTGTAATAGTATGAGAGAAGGAATATGGCTAGTTTTTAAGTTATTGTTTATTCACAGAGACTGGAGTAACACACACAAGGTCTGCATGAATTAGCACCAGGTCTTCTGTGAATATACTATGGCTTACAGTTTAGTAGTTTTAAGGGATCCTTGAGTTCATGTTCAAGTGTTGGTTCTAGTACTTACAGGTTCTCACAGGTACACTTCAAATAGTTTTATTTACCTCTTAGACTGATGAAAGGGTTCAATCAGATCAAGTGTGTAGAGGGACACTATGGTACCTGATTTGTGGCAGTTCAAGAAATGGAGGCTATTTGGACACTTCGAGGGCTGTGCAGTTATTAGAATAAAATGTATAATGCAGGATAAAGTGAATGACGAGAGACAATTAAATCATACATGTTGTGGGATACTTGATCACACTGTGAAGATAGGTTGCTGCTTTACCTATCTGCCTAAGCATCTTCTGATTGGTTTAATAAAGAGCTGAATGGCTAAGAGCTAGGCAGGAAGAGAATAAGAGGGACTTCTGGGCGGAGATAGGAATTTGGTGTTAGAAACTGGTGCTTGGGAATTCACCAGCAAGTCGCAGAGGGAGCTGGACATATAATATGGAGAGGAGATAATAAGTGACTAGGTAGGGTCACTTATTATAGAAATGGGTAACTTAAGTTATAAGTGCTAGTTAGGAACAAGCCTAAGCTAAGGCCAAGCTTTCATAAGAAGTCTCCATGTCGTTATTTGGGAACTGACAGTCCAAAGGAAGTCCAATTATACCTGCATGTCTCCTTTATTTGTCTAAAGGGCTTGGACTGAATCCCTTAAGTCTTTAAATTCTCTGATGATGGATTTGAAAGAAATGACGTGATCTGGACTGCTATTGAGTTGGATTATCCTGAACACTGGTTTCAAGTTGGGTTGAAGGGTCCAAGACTAGAAGCAAGAGGTCAGTCAGTAAGAACAATCTAATAGTTACAGATTTTGATGCTCTAAGAAAACATTTGGAAAAACAGAATGAGGCACATGCTGTGTTAGAAGTGCATCTACATAGTGCTACTCCAGTGCCAAACACAGATGGCTTTTCTTTGTTTATATACCATTTTCTCAGGTCCAGATTTTAGCTCTCCCCTTTGTCCAATGTCTTTTCCATGCTTTCATTTTTTTTTTAACAAGAATGTTTAGAATCTGTCATTGTTAGCAAAGTTCTGCCTATGTTGGGTGGTCACATTAGTCCACTGGACTACGGAAACATACCATTGATGTCACAAGTGGAAAAGACGTGACCAGTTGTGGTGGTTTGAGTAAGGGTGTTGAAATAGGAGCGGCAGGGCTGCGTCCCCGGCACCCGGCCGCCCCATGGCTAGCTTATGCCCAAAATAATTACACAGAAACTGTATTCTTTCAAACACTGCCTGGCCCGGCTAGGTCCAGTTTCTTATTGGCTAGCTCTTTCATATTGTTCTAACCCATTTCTAATATTCTGTGTAGCCCATGAGCTG
>NW_026067931.1:7275772-7279861 GCF_014885135.2 Alexandromys fortis
AGACGCCATGCTCAGCTCTCCCGGGTAGACGCGATAGCTCTGCTCTCTGAGGCACACGCGATGAAGATGGATGTAGGCTAGAATCTTCCCGGTAAGCGCACCTTGGAGTGCTTACAAACATTATTAGAAATGGGCTAGTCCAGGTGCGAGAATTAGCCTATAAGGGCTAGAGTATGGGCCAAGCAGTTCTTTAAATGAATACAATTTGTGTGTTGTTATTTCGGGCATAAGCTAGCCAAGCGGCCGGGGTGTTGGGGACGCAGCCCCGCCGCTCCTATTTCAACATAAGGGTGTCTCCATAGGCTCATATGTCTTCCTATTTGGTTCCAGTTAGTGAAACTGTTCGGGAAGCATTGTGAGGTTTAGCTTTATGGGAGTCTGAGTGGCCTTGTTAGAGGAGGTTTCAAAAGGCAATGACAAACGAGTTTCTCTCCCTCAATTTTGTGTATCATATGTAAGTTCCTAACTACTTCCCCAGTCACCAAGCATGCCTACCTGCCACTGTCCTCTCCATCACGATGATAATGGACCACAAACAAGTCCCAGTTAAATACTATTCTTTAAAAGTTGTCTTGGTCATGGTGTTTCATCACAGTGATTAAACAGTAACCAAGACACCAATATAAATAGTTTATATCTATCAAAAGGATATACTTAGACACACTGTTAGAACAAGTTTATGAACAATCCACATAACAAATCCACATAACAACAACAGCAACAAAAAAAACCCCTATTCTCAAATATTTCCAATAGTAATCTCTTGTCTTAAAACTTGTCTACTGAGTAATTATGTGTCCCCTTAACACTGATTTCGGAAGAAATACTATCAGCTTCCATTATTATATGCTAGTATTCCTATACATCAAGCACCATGGCTGAAAGTCTACATATGTAAATACTTGTTTACAGCAGGCCCTCTTCAAAGCAAAGGAGATACAGGAGCGAACAAAGCAGCCGCCTTGGGGTTGATTACATCTAATGATCTCATTCAGACTTATGATCTCATTCAGACTTCAAGGTACTCTTGAAAGGGAGACTTGATGAGGCTTCAAATCCTGACTAATATTTTAGCTGAATCCCAGCCATGTTCTTACAAGTTGCAAGGTGCGCACTTTGTCTCTTTTTCACTCCCATTCCTACTAACGCAGAACCACTGAAACCTGAGGAAATTGCAAGGTGAGTTGATTAAGCAGGAACCTGATCAGGAGTGCAGAGATTATCTTCCGTAAAAATGAAGCACAAATCAGGATACACATTCTGTCCCAAGGTATATGAGAGTCTGAGACACAGTTTGCATAGCAAAAATGCTGGTATTTCTTGTACCTAACAATATAAATGGATGTAGAATATTCAAAATCATGCCCCCGGCGCTGTAGACACTGCCTGGGAGACCAGGCATCCTTTCTCTTCACACAGCTGGTGGGGTCTCCTGTGCTGTGCTTGCTCTCTTTGCTCTTATCTCTTTGATATGCTAAGGAGCTTCAGAATCAGCAGTGGGTGGATTGGGCCCAGCTAGTGTTCCAGATTTAAATTTTAATTCATTAAAGGAGCACACAACTGTCTGTAGTAAATCCAACAACAAAATTACATATTCTGAAAAAGACAACCCAAACAGACTCCTATGGCATCTTGATCTTTGACGAAGTCGACAAGTGCCGCAAGTGTTAGAGCTGCTTAATGCAAACAACAATAATCCCGGAGAATGGAAAATTTAAAGTGCTAATAAAAGCGATTAGAAGTAATGACTAGTTTATTATGCTATCCTTTGAGCAACATTATTTCTGCTTCAACGCAAAGCACATCACTCACAACTCATAGAGGAGGCAGTGTCTACACTGGGGGACTTGGAGGCTTCCAAAAAGCTAAAGAACACACTGAGACCTTGAGATCTTGCTGCAGAGCTCACCATTCCCCAGGGATGCATCACAAAGGGCCCTGTGTAGCATAGGCAATGCTTTCCCTGGAAGAGCAGAAAGTCCTACGTGTGTTCATGAATCTCTCTGGTATGTCCTTAAGACTGTGGCCAGAGGAAAGCACTGAGAGTCAGGGAGCAACTCTGCTATGCATTTCCAAGGTTTCTGTTGGTGTGCGGGGAGCGGGGGCAGTAATTTCTCCTGGTTTCAAATTTAAGTTTAAGGAAGCTAAGGATTTTCCTAAGGAATCATGTGTAATAAGTGAGAGAAGGAACATCTCTTTCTCCAATACATGGAAGGTCAGTGACCAATTGTTTGGACGTTTGATATGCAAGTTATTTGAGCTTGCCACATCTAGGGAATTGTCACTTATTTTACATATGCATGTTTTAAACCACATGTCTAAAAAAAAATTTAAACAAAGGGGCTGGAGAGATGGCTCAGGGGTTAAGAGCACCGACTGCTCTCCCAAAGGACCTGGGTTCAATTCCCAGCACCCACATGGCAGTTTATAACTGTCTATAACTCCAGTTTGAGGGGACCTGATACCCATGGCAAAACACCAATGCACATAAAATAAAAAAAAATTAAAAAAAAAACCCACATGTCCAGGGCTGGTGAGGATGCTCAATGAGTAAAAGTGTGTATGCCAAATCTTTACCACATGACCGATCCTCAAGACCTACGTAGTAAAATGTCTGAAATGACTCCTAAAAATTGTCTGTCCTCTGACATTCATATGTGCACCATGACATGTACACGCTCCCTCCACATACAATCAATGAAAGTAATAATTTAGAGGTTACTTCCACAGACATTTATTGAGCACCTACTGTGTGCTTTGACTGTGCCAAGTTGTGGAGCTACAATGGCTACTGATGCAGCTCTGCTTCTGGTGCTCCTGGAATGTAGAACGCAGAAAGGAACACAGAGTGGTAAACACACAAAGACATGTGACAGGCTTGCCAGAGAAAGGGAAGTCACCAGAGAAAGAATTTACCATTGGAGTCATTGGAAAGTCCCCATAGTTCCACTGGGAATCAGAAAGATTGGGCAGAACAAATGACATTTGTACAGAGTATATGGCAATTATGCCCAGTTCTGAACGTGGAAAGGGATTAGATAGTTGAGAAGCAGAGACCGTGGCTCAGGCTGAAGGAACAAAACAAGCAGAGGGCTAGAGAGAGAACTTGGAAGACAAAGAACCGTGGAAGCAAACACTAGAATTCTGAAAGGAAGCAGAGTGAACGGTGTGTAAGTTTATAGATTATATAGCTTAATAAATGCTGCTTACTTAATTGGTATTTTATAAGAATGAACAGCATAGAAACTGAGTCTGGCAAAATTCTAAAGTAATCCAAACTTTAAAGAAGCTAAGTGCTATCGAATGATGATAACTGTTGTATTCTTTCCTAGCATAGCATTGGTTGCAGCAGGTCAGGTCATATTTAAAATCAGATCAACATGGCCAGCCTCTCAGGCTGTCAGTTTGAAGCCAAGTTGGTCTCAGCCCCGCCTATAAAACACGATCATCTGGGTAGTTATAAAATACTTTTATATTTAGGCTCCAGCCTGTGATTTTGCAGTCTAGATCAAGGATTGGGGACTAGCATTTATAAAGTGGGGCTCTAAATGATCAATTGAGAAAGAATATAACCAGGATGACTGAGACAGAGTCAGTTACGTCTTTGAACCTTGAACTGCTTGCTACCTAATGTAGATGAAGGTGCCCTATCATTATCACTGTCTTAACCATTTCCAACAAATAGCCACAGAAAAGGCAAACAGGAAACAGCAATTAATTAAGAAAAATCATAAGGAAGAATTAAGGACTGTATTATACAGTCTGTGCTTAATACCAGTGGCGAATTAGTGATGTCTATTTAGTCTATGTTTAACTACATTTTTTTGTTGGTATATTTTATTTTATATTTTTTTATTGAGAAAAGGAAAAAAAAAGTTTTCACCTCCTCCCAGCCTCCCAATTCCCTTCCCCTCCTCCCACACTTCTCCCCCTCCCCCCACTCCTCTCCCCCTCCCTCTCCAATCCCAAGAGCGTGCAACCACTTTGGAAATCAGTGTTTCGGTTTCTCGGGAAATTCGGGATCAACCTACCCCTGGACCCAGCAATACCACTCTTGGGAATATACCCAAGAGATGCCCTATCATATGA
>NW_026067931.1:7279984-7304307 GCF_014885135.2 Alexandromys fortis
TATATATGTTAAATGAATGAGTTAACATCCATTTTAGAGGGAGGAAGGAGAAACCCACAGTTCCATTGTATCACAATTTGAAAGGCTCATTCTTTCCAGATCATGGTGCTATGAGTGTTCGTGCGATTTATTCGAGGGCATTCTATAGAAAACGCCCTTGTGACTATCCTGCCTGTAGGAGCCACAGAACTTGTCTGACCTGTCTGCTAGTTTAGTGGAAACTTTGCCTCTTCCACTGGTCAACGGATACTTCCTTGAGACATTTTCACAGTAGCTGGGCCCATCTCTTATATGTGGAAACCGTAGCACACTCTTCCTGTTGACCCAGAATTCAGCACAGTGGAGACAAGCTGCGAGACAGCTGACGGAAGCAAACACCGAGGAGCAGCTTTGCTGATGGGAGAGATCTGCGTGTACGTATGATGTGGGGTCGGGAGCTTGTGGTGGAGAGGGTGAGGAACCTGTTGTAGACATCAAGTATTCAGCCAGAGAGCATTTGGGGTCTGGTCCTTTCTGCTCCTATCAGCGATTACTAATAAAAATGCCAACTATGAAAGACAGGGCACTAGAAAAAAAATGCACAGAAGACTTCAAGTCATATATTGTCTTCTTTTCTTCAGTTCAACAAGCAGAAGGCTCTAAACACAACTTAGCTTTTCCTTATGACTGCATTTTAATTTCCTGCCTATCTTTAACACTTTCATTAGAAGCCCTACTAGAATATCTGTAAATGTGGAAAGGTGTAAGAGAGAATTGCTGTGATCTGCAGTAGTCACAAATGTTCTTGTTGTACAAAAATACATACACACCACCTTCTTTTTGTATTACTTAACCAACATAGCAAATGCTATGGGACTTAAACATCAAAGTGTTATATTTATTAAGTGAAGTTTGAGATACATAATCTATCTATCATCTATCTATCTATCATCTATCTATCATCTATCTATCTATCTATCTATCTATCTATCTATCTATCTATCTATCATCTATCTATCATCTATCTATCTATCGCAGCATACTTAAATCTTTTATGTAATTCTCTCATTTCCTTAATTAAAAAAAAAGCAAGAATAAGAAACAGGCATATGGTTTGACTTCCTCTTAGTAAAGAGGTTATTAAATAAACATGCTTATAAATTTAAAACAGAAATCTATATTGACATTATTTGTGAATATGAAATATTAGGAGAATCATTATATGCAGGTTAAAATTATCAGGAATCTTAAATTTTCATTACATTTCTCCTTGGGCCTTCATATTGAAATTTTAGAAATATAGCCTTTCCAAAGATCTGGACACTTCCTACATGTGCTCCTGGACACTTCGCCAGTGCTGCCAGCCTATAAGGGTCTCAGACACCTTCTCTTTGCCTCTTCATTGTGAGTGATGCTCACAAGGTTCTACCAAAATTTAATTCACCTTTTGATAAAAATACTAAGCCTATAATACATAACCTTCCAAACAAAAACTAGATTTTAACCCACTATTTCTAAAGCCAGTGATGTTTTACTTAATATTTTATAGCAAAATGCTGAAAAAAAACCTTTCTTGGTTTTCTTGGGGTTTATCTTTATGTATAAGCCAGATTAATGCCTTACATTCTTGTTCATGTTTCCTTAGGCATGGAGAGATCTTACACCCGAGGGTGAGGCCCAGAACTTGTGCCCTGGCTCTGGCAGTGGCTAATCATCTCTTGTTCCTGTGGGGCATACGGCTATCCTGGTCGAGCATGACCATGAGGTGGGAAATGGTAGCTCATGATGACTCCTTCAAGTTCTAGTCACACTTTAAATCATCGCACACTTCAGTAACACTTCATATTGTATTAATTCCTGTGTTGGATCTAAAGGCATTAGCAGTAAGTCTCTTTGTATAACGTGTAAGAGCTTGTGGAAGGAATTCAAGGTTCATGCTCAGTAAAATCTGAATACTTTTTCAGAGCTGGTCTTTTGGGTTTTGAATGGGACTTTTCATTGACTTCCATGGTCTCAGTGTGTTCTCAAAAACTTCTGCTACATCCTAGTCACAGCAAATGAGACTAACTTTTGAGTTTAAGTTAGGTTTTCATGGAAGAAAATGTCTCGTTAACCATATGTGGTATCAGTTTTAAGCTTTTAAATCATTTTTTGAAGATATGTACTCAAAACTTGGTCTCTTAAAACTTTAGTTCTATCTGAAGCCCATTGGATATAATTTAATTAAAAGGGAGTAAGGCTTATTGAAGAATCTATGTTGTCAGAGCAGGTTTCTAATAACTGATTTGGGGTAGGTGGATAGAAAGTATTAAGAGTATTTTGTCCTACCTTTGTGCTTTTTCCATGGAGTACAACTCCTCCTATATCTAAGAAGTACATAAAGCTCAGGTGGCTCACCTACACAACTTGTGCTTGTGCCCCATGTGGACACTCTGATATGTGAAAACCCTGGGTCTGAACAGAATGTGCAATCCCTGCACAGAGATTGACTGAAGCCAATCAGTCTTTGGCAGGAGCCTTCAGAAGTATGCTGGGAATGATGTGTAACTCTTATGATCTTTGAGCTAACCCCTCCCCTTTAAAAAGTCGGAATTAAAGACTTCAGTGGTGCCAAGTATCTCTCTGAGTAACAAAGGTGCCAATAATCAAGCTTTACATTTAGACAGAATTCTATGCAGCACACCATGGTATTCTTCATGCATGCAAGCAGAAAAGCAGATAGGAAAGAAATATCAGGCTTATGGGATCTCAATCACATACCTTTATATAAAAATTCCCTATCAGAAACATTTGCATGAATACACAGTCATAGAACACATTTGAATGTGTAACCCAATTATAATTACATTTTTGAAATATTTCAATTTTCTTGACTTTTCCTTAACTCACCCATTCTTTAAGATTAAGAACCTAGGCAATCTGCTGTAAGAGCTTAAGGCAATTACCAGTGTATCCACATGCCTCAAGAAAGGGCTGTGGTTCTCTGCCCTCTGTCAGTTTAACATACAGAGAGAGTGGATCTTATACAGAGTATAACATAAGTCAAACACTAGTACCCAAAAGGAGGTTAAATGAGAATAGATATTCAGGCCAAGGTTAGCTACACTCCACACTTAAGATCAAGTCCAAAATGAACTGTGTAACCGGCATTTCAGACTCAGGGAAACCCAGACTGATCTTGAACCTGAACTCTCACAAGTAACCCCTTTTTATTTGGGAACTATGATGTTCCTCACACTTCTGGGCTTATAGCTGATTACCCTTTCTTCTTGCTGTAATACAACCCGAGCACCTTTCTGACAGGACCTGTTGTCCATTTTTTTCTTAGCTTTCCTTCCTCCCTTTTCCCCAAGTTATGGAAGGACACATGGCTACATGCTTGTGTTCCTTTCTGTTTTCTTTCCTATAACCACTATACATAACAATTATTTATTATGGACAGTTTTAAATTTATTTTTCCCTTCTAGAGGATAAGCTCTATTTTTTTCTTCTGATTTGCAGATATATCTATATAAATATATACATATATGTATATACATGTATATGCAGATATATAAATACATATATTTACATATTTTATACCTGTTTAGAATCTGAAGGTTTTCTGAGTGAATGAAAGGAAACTTTCCTGCTGATGTATGGAAAATATTACAGGTAGGAAGGCCTGTAAGGTAAATTATAAACCAACTGTGAGACCCGCTGCACTCTGGACAAGCGGCACAAGTAATTGATCTCCCTTTTGATGCTCTCTTTGAAGGTTATCCCAGCAGACTAGATATCATCCCATACCCATTGGAAGCTCTGTTCTTGCTCGAACTTTGTGAAAACAGATAATCAAGAGAAACTACACTGCCAAACAGCAAACTGTTCAAGACCATAAAATACCTGGATTTTTTTTAAAAAAATAAATTTGTTTTACATCTTGGCCACAGTTTCTCCTCCTTCCTCTCCTCCTAGTCCCTCCCCCATCACCTCTCTGTTTCCATCCCACAGGTTTTAGTCTCTCCAAGCCTTGCTTTCCACAAGTGTAAAATGGACAGTGCCAAGGTTACTTCCTTGGTTGTTGGGATAAGTATTAAAATGAAGAAGAAAAGCTAAAGTATTTTTCACAGTCCTGTAAATAGTGTTACTGTTACCAATGGAACACCCATAACCCAGTGGGAGTAGAGAAGGCAGTTCTAGAGTACAAAGGACATTCTATCTTGCTGGCAGAATGTCTTTACACCCAGAGCTTTGCCTAAATTTCCAGAGGGGAAAGCTTGATCAAGTCCTGATATTTATGCATTGCAAAAAATGGATGGAAAATGTAATCCATGCATAGCCAGAGTGATACAGATAGTTTCAAACTTAGATGTGGGCCTGATGTACCTTCTGTATTCCCATGGAGCACAGTCCTCTCCAGCACTGTGGTTGGTGACCATGGGATTAGTGACTATCTGTCTTTCTTTATTGCATTACAATATTTCAATGATGATTAACATTTTGCATGCAGAGGCATGTATCCGTTGGGATATAGCTAACATCATAGCATGCTTTAACCCATATGCACACATATATATGTTTTAATTTTTAAATGCAAGCTTTGAAAAACACCTATATTGATCTATAATTCACATCTAACACACAACATGTTTTATTCAAGTGTGTTTTGCTTTTGCTTAGTCTGTCAGCTTTCTCTAGGGTTATACATCTATTGCTACCTTTTCATCAATTTCTCCAAAGTGTCTTTTCTCACCGATTCTTACTCCCATTCCACCCTCACTAACCCTCAGTCCTACACAACCACGCGTCTACTTTCTCTTCCCACAGACTGCCTTGATATGAACAGTTCATTTCCTACTCTAATTTTAGTACTGTATTTATTCATTATCTTTTTTTTTGCAAAAGTCTATACAGGTTCAGAATGATGCAACAGCATTGGTCTAATAGAAGTGAAAATGAAATAGTTAGGAGCAAGACAAAAAGACCTCAGTTGCAGACCAGTTTCTGCAACAATCCACAAGTTCTAGGCCATAGCCTAGAACAACTTATATTCTTTTAGCAGTAGAGACGAAGAAATAAAATGTTGTCCTTTGCTAAAAGTTTTTCAAATTTCACACATGATTTTAAATACTTAATATCTTACAAAAAATTTTAAGGCTGTCAATCCTTCATTCATCTATTAATTATATTAATTCATCTATATTATAGCCATATAATATAGATCACACATTGTGCAAGATTTTCACATCAGTGCCCTGACAGAAAGTAGATCTTTATTCTTAGAGCCACTCTACAGATGAGGAGGCTGGAACTAAGAGAAGTAAAGTGACGCCTCCCATGCGACTCAACTCACACACTGACGAACTAAACATTAAATTCAGGGCTTCTCTCGGTATCGTGTCCACCCTCAGTCAAGCTGCTGCTCCGCTCTCAAAAAACCATATTTTCTTACAAAGACTGTGCAGGAATTAACACAGTTTATACTCTGTAAGCCCTTGTCCCAAGCTGCCTGTGATTAGCTTTTCTAATGCCTTAGACTTTTCTCTAGAACATGGAACTGCTTCACTCTAATGGTTGCCGTGAGGCTGAGAACAAAACCACAGGTACAATAGCCTTCTCTCCAGGTTTGCTGCTCCCTGGCCCGTCCCACATGCAGAAGGGCTTAGCTGTGTGAGCTCTAGAACGTATCCTTCTCCTCATTCACGTCTCAGTACACGATACTCTCTCCTGGTTATTAAATCCCTGGAGGCTTCTAGCAAAATAATAATAATAGAGGTAACAGAAGACAAAATAAAGTGTGATCATTTTACAGAAAGAACCGCAAGCTAGAAATTCAGTTGTAGGAGACAGAAATGAGAGGGGGAAAACTGGGGATCGCCAAGTCAGATTCTGGTAGCAGCAGCCGCGGCAGGATAACGCCAGAGAAACGTCTAGTCGCCTTACCAATCATTGTGGTCTCTTGCTGTGTTTAGTACAGTGTGTTTCAGGGTAGACTGCTGCTTTTCTACGTGCTGTCGCGTGGAGGGTACAGGCATTTCCACGAGGTGTGCACATTTAACCCGGAGCAGGAATCATCTTCCGCAGTAGACAGGGCTGCCTACATGCAGGCTGGGTTTCTAGAGTACATTGGCACTGGCATCCTTGGAGCAGAAACAGGGCCAAGCCAGGCAGGACTGCATTGATGGATCAGTCAGGCTTGTCTTGGTACAGTAACCTAATAAACTCCAACTGTGAAAGGCGCCGCTGGTGCCGAGAAACCCGATTGTTCATAGTAACGGGACTCTCTCCAATGTGGTTGGTGAAAAATTCAAGTGGTCCTGTCTGCTAGTAATATCCGGGGCACTACCTCATCCATTTAATTAACCCCTCGAGAGCAAGCCAAGGAACTGCTCTGATTACAAAATAATAGGTCCATCAGGCACAATTAGGACCCAAGTGAAACATGGCAGTTTGCATGAAAACGATTGAGGTAAACAATCCCAGGCCCTGAATGGGGTTCTCTTCCTAATTAACCCTTAGAGGGCTAATCTGTTTGCCTGAACAAAACCTAGCCTTTGCCAACTGGCATGCTGGAGAAAGGATTTTTGCATCAGACCTTGCTAGCCATGGCACTGGCAAGTGGAAATGACAATCCCCAAAGACCTACACTGCAGAACTTCCTGGAAACACAGAGTCCAGGTGATGTGTCAAACCGTGATTTGATGATACATGAATATATCACAGAGAGGGGTCCAAGAAAAGGCAGAAAAGAGCCAGCTCCCTGGCAGCTCAGAATCCTGCACTCAGAGCCCGAGGACGAGATATGTGATCTCCTCCCGCCCAGTTCCACAGAGCCTTGTGTAGAGCTGGCAGCCCATAGGGGGCAGGTTAAGTTAAGCGTGCAGTTTGCTTTAAAACTGGGGTAGGGAAAGAGAAAACAGTTGGATTTTCTGTCCAGAGACAAATAAATAAATAAGCCAGCAAACAAACAAAATACCTAAGCCGTGTCTCCAAATATATTTCAAAGTCCAAGTTTTGTTCTGTCGCCTGCTGAAACCGTATTAACTTGTTTGTTGCCGATTCCCAGCCTCTAGAAGAGTGCTTGGTGCAAAGCAGGTGTTTCTCAAAATTAATTTTTAATAACTATATACGCGATGTTTAAAAAAAAAAGATACTGTGAGTGAGGGCCTACTAGCAGCAGTTGTTATCTGGAAGCATATACCTATTTAGTCAAAGAGCAATGGTATAGGCTTGGTGGCCCCTGACTTTCATCTCAGCACTAGGGAGACAGAGGCAGGCAGATTCTCTGAGTTCTAGGCTAGACAGGGCTACATAGTGAGCTCCTGGCCATACAGGGCGACATGGTGAGACACTGTCTAAAAACTGACAATGCGGCAACTGATATTTATAGTTGTGTTGTTACCTGTTCACATTTATAATAATTTAACCTTTTATCACCTTTAAGGTACACAAGCACATGTATAAAATACAGAGCTCTCTCTCTATGTGTGTTTGTATCTCCCGAAAATCTAAAATATTCAGACCCAAGAAGTGGCTTACTAAAAGAGGGAAACTGATTCCTTGGTGCTCAGTTCAAGGGTGTTCCAGGGGATGGAGGTGTATTTGCATTAGATAGAGCGGGATATAGTGGTGTAAACTTGTGCGCCAACCTGCAAATGGGACTATTAATTTCTACCTTCTCACCCGTACAAGGAGCTTAGCAATTTTAATTGATGCCGAGATTCTAAAGAAAGTTATGGAACATTTATATAATAAAGAATAATTTCATTGCTCACAGGTAAAGGAAACAATGTTGGTTCATTTTTACTTATACCATGAACTTAGCATGGTATAATGGTCTTGACGTATAGCTTGACAGTTTACCACAATAAAAATCTAGCTATACTGTGACTTTTTCTGTGTCCAAACCAGCACATAGAAGTATGTGTATTATATAAGGATTCAATAGCCTGATTTGCTCAGAGCCCCAGAGTTTTCATTGTTGGAGACCCATTGGTCCTTTACCTTAATTTTCCTTATATGTAAGTCATGAGGATCTGCTAACTATGTCACAGGGAGAGCTGAGACTCCATGATTTTGATTGTGACAACATTTAAGCCAATGAAGCCTACTGACTGTGTGAGCCAGGAAGAACCTAAATTCTTCTCCATGGTTTTAATTGTCAGCTCAGTGGCAGAAATCACATGCATAATACATTGGACCAGCAGAAGAGAGCTGGACTTGGCAAATATCGGGGCTTGGCGTATTTTTCATTCAGACAGATGAATACTAAATGCTGGCTTTTATCTGCCTACTCACCGTGGTTATTGAGATATCTATCCAGGGGCAGCAGCATAGCAATCCCAGGATGAGGCCATGAGCTCATGCTGAGAGCAAAGGCTTCTCACCTGGGCTCCCTGTGATCCTGAAATTGTAGCATGACCTCAACTCCTTCGGGGCTTCCCAGGTGGAAACCTTTGCAGGGAGAATAGGAATGCCCCTGGGGCCCTGAGGCTTGCCTCAGACCCTTCTCCTCAAGCTCAAGAACCCTCCTGGGCTTAGGCTTTATTTATTTATTTATTTATTTATTTATTTATTTATTTATTTATTTATTTATTTATTTTTTTACTTAACTGACAGTCTTAAATGATAAGATTGGGGAGTAAAATTTGTAACTTTTCCTGAATTTTCCCCTTACTCTCCCCATGTCCTCCCATTAAGGCAGACTTAACGAGCTATTTAAAATATAGCAAGCATCTTTAAGAAGCACACCTGGTCTCTGAATGCCCAATGAGCTTTACATGCCTAGGATTCAGATTAAACTGTCAATATAACTTGAACAATAATGTGTCATTCACGTGTCTCTGAGGCCATCAGTGCCCTTGCTTGCTCCTCTCATAGTTCATAGAATGACGGTCCTTAGTGAAGCAATTTCGTCTTACCTTCTACCGTCTTAAATTCTCCACCTGACCACCATCCTTTCTCCTGAGACTTAGATACAATCTAAACCTCCCATCTCATTACTTGCTTAATAAGCAACACCTACAGATGTGGAACATGTGCGCCAGTTGTTATTTTATGCCAGGACCCAAGCTTCAAAATATGCAGAATCACATACCTTTTTTGATGTTTACTAGCATAAAATATTTTAGAGTCATAGTGCTTTCAAAGAAGCCTCATGGAAGATGAAATAACAATACAGATGCTCTTTCAGTCTTAATTAACTAGGGACCCATTAACAATTGACAAGGGGTTTCTTGTTAAATTGCACACTGAAGAAAGTTACCAATAAGAATGCTCCATATTTAACCTTAAATTGCAGTTCTTGGAAAATTTCCGAAACTCTCATATGTTATTTTTATTGGCTTGACTATCAGAAGGGAAATCGGGTCTTACTCAAAAATAAAACCTACTATGTTTGATGATGAGAGAATACACGTTTATGTGTTAGTGGGGTTAACTAAAAACCCCTGCTAGTGGGCCAGTGTTGAGAACCCATTTGTACCAGTGGTGTGTTCTGTGGCCATTCAACCTTCCCTTTGTCTCTATAGGATGGGTTCTTTCCTATAGAGGATAGAAGATGGCTTCTTGGGTTGTTTAGTTGACTTAGAACAATTAATGTTCTTGGTAAGTTCTAGGATGATTACAGTTTCTAGGTGTTAAGAAAACCTTGATAAGACATCTATCTTCAAAACAGAGCATGCTGTTTAAATAAACTTTTAAAAGGTTTATTTTATTTTAATTATGTGTGCCTGTGTTGCTGGTTGCCAGATTCCCCTGGACCTGGAGCTATCCCGTGTGGGTGCTGGAAACCAAACTCAAATCCTCTGGAAGAGCAGTATGTGCCATATCTCTAACCTAAAATTTGTGGGTTTTTAATGTCATGGCATTACCAATGAGATCTTACATTTTATTGGCATTTAGTGACATTCAAAATATCATCCACTGAACTCAATTTGATCACCACAACAAAGCTAGAAAGTAGATATATTGGGATCACCAATGTTCCTTTTTATAGGAGGCAAGGGAGTGTTTGTTAGGAAGGTAACGTGTCTTGTCATAGGTATATCCTGGGGCTGTAGCCTCTTAATATATACTTTAATTCTCTCCATTATTTTCTTTAATTTAGAAGTAAATCTCACCTAAGGACTAGATTCAGCAGCTCTGGAATATGGTGATCTTAAGAATCAGGTTGTTTCCTGCAAAATTAGCAACTCTGACATATTTCAAGCATCTTTGATCTCCTCTTTGATTTGCACTCCAGATTTGCTCCTATTTTATGAAAGCACAGTTTTTATATTCATTCATTCATACATCCATTCATGCCCACATTTACACACATTGTGTTAATTCAAGCTACTGTAACAAATTATTACAGAGCAGGAAGTTTCAATATGACACTGAATTCTTCACTGGAGAGATGGGTCAATGATACAAGTACTTGCTGAGCAACCATGAGGACCAGTTACCCTGTACCCAGTCTCACGCCAGTTTAGATACCTATAACTCTAGCTTTGAGGCATCCGATACTCCCTTTCACGTTTGTACACATGCATAGGTACAAGCACATGTGCACACACTCAGACAACATACACAAATATAAATAAATAATAAGTGGCAAACGTCTTCTGGAAAGGTACTTAGGTCTCAAAGCTCTCGAGGCTGGGGTCTCCAAGCATTAAGTGTAGGCAAGATATGTTTTATTTAGAAGTCCCTTCTTTTTTTTAGAAGGGACTTTGCTACATACTCTTATGATTTCTTTTTTCCTCTGTACAGGGGAGAGAAGAGAGAAAACTTTTGGTATCTCTTTTTATAGGAGTGTCTTCTCAATGTCCTAGTAAAGACCCCTACTCATGATTTTATCTAATCCTAATTGCTTCTCAGAGTCCTCATCTCCAAATATCACCATGTTGTGGCTTAGGGCTTCAGTATGTAAATTTTGGGTCTAGAAAATTTATTCATTTAGTAGCAACTGTCATCTACTTAGTTGGGATTATTTTACTCAGTGGCGAAAAAGAAAAGTTGACCTTCAAAAAATTTGGATTTTAGGCTCAATGTCCTTTATTTATGGCTAGAAACCAAATATGAATGAGTACATCCCATGTTCCTCTTTTTGGGTCTGGCTTACCTCACTCAGGATAGTGATTACTATTTCCATCCATTTGCCTGCAAACTTCAAGAAGTCCTTATTTTTTACTGCTGAGTAGTACTCTAATATGTATATATTCCATACTTTCTTCATCCATTCTTCAATTGAAGGGCATCTAGGTTGTTTCCAGGTTCTGGCTATTACAAACAATGCTGGTATGAGCATATATTTTTGTTGTATGATAAGGCCTCTCTTGGGTATATTCCCAAGAGTGGTATTGCTGGGTCCATGGGTAGGTTGATCCCGAATTTCCTGAGAAACCTCCACACTGCTTTCCAGAGTGGTTGCACAAGTTTGCATTCCCACCAGCAATGGATGAGTGTACCCCTTTCTCCACAACCTCTCCAGCAAAGGCTATCATTGGTGTTTTTGATTTTAGCCATTCTGACAGGTGTAAGATGGTATCTTAAAGTTGTCTTGATTTGCATTTCCCTGATCGCTAAGGAAGTTGAGCATGACCTATAATTCGGGTTCTTAGAGAAGCTAAATAAGAAGGAGAACCCAAAGAAAAACATATAGGCATCCTCCTGAACATTAACCTTCATCAGGCGATGAAAGGAGACAAGAGACAGAGACAGAGACCCACATTGGAGCACCGGACTGAAATCTCAAGGTCCAAATCAGGAGCAGAAGGAGAGAGAGCACGAGCAAGGAACTCAGGACGACGGCGAGGGGTACACCCACACACTGAGACAATGGGGATGTTCTATCGGGAACTCACCAAGGCCAGCTGGCCTGGGTCTGAAAAAGCCTGGGTTAAAACCGGTCTCACTGAACATAGCGAACAAGGAGGACTACTGAGACCTCAAGAACAATGGCAATGGGTTTTTGATCCTACTGTACCTATTGGTTTTGTGGGAGCCTAGGCAGTTTGGATGCTCACCTTACTAGACCTGGATGGAGGTGAGTGGTCCTTGGACTTCCCACAGGGCAGGGAACCCTGATTGCCCTTTGGGCTGACTAGGGAGAAGGACTTGATTGGGGGGAGGGGGAGGGAAAGGGGAGGCGGCGGTGGGGAAGAGACAGAAATCTTTAATAAATAAATAAAAAAAATTTGGATTTTTCTTAGCAGGAATTCTTATTTCTATGGGGTATGGTGACACACATCTGTAATTCCAGCAACTATGTGGTAGTGGCATCAAGGCCAGTTTTGGGTACATAATAAAACTATAAATAAATATTAAAATAAAAAATAAATAGGTTTGTATATACGTTACATTATAGAAAGTCTTGGAGAGGCAAAGTCAAGTTTTGGTATGGACTTTCTGGTTCAAATCCAACACTATGTATGTGTGCTGTTTATACAGTCATGAGTTAATTAATTTGCTGTAAAACATTGGCAGAGAGTTCACTTCATACTCGTGTAATTGCTGTGAGTTCAGATGTGAGAAAAACTCACAAAATAATGTCACTCCTTGGAAACTCATATTCTAAACCCTTTATCCTTCTGAGGTCACAGCCAGGTAGGGCAGGCACACCAATCTAACCCACATGGTGGGAAGCAAAGAGCAGATGTGTCTGAGAAGCAAAGTCAAGGTAATTTAACAGGCTTTAAGGACACACAGTCTGTTCTGATATAAAAACTCAGAAAAGTTAACCCATGGAGAAGTACTTCTCATGGACTTTGGAGAAAAAGTGAAATCAGAATGTAAGCAAGAAAGGGAGGGAGATTTCAGGTTTTACTGGAGCACCAATTGCTGTTTGATATTGATTTGATTAATAAGTCAGTGAATAGCGCCACGCATGGATGTAGTAAGGAGGACACTGAGAAAGAGAGGAAGTAAATCAAGGTGTATGTGCACGCATGTGTGTGTGCTGATGTATAAGAAAAGGCTTGTCACACTTTTAACCAAAAACAAACAAACAAGAACTAGTCACATTACAGAGAAAGTGTATTGACTAACCTTCGCATTTGCTTTATTTCAGTAGGACTTGACCGAGTAACAGATTCCTACTCAGCCCATGCCCTGGGATTTTATATCCTTTCTCAATGTCTTTCGCTTACCCATTAAAAAAATATAATTTTGACTTGGAGAGTTTCTGGCTTTGCAGTTTCCTGGAGAGGGTGGTGTCTCTTCTTATATCTGTGCTTACGTCCCTTTAATATGGCTCTGTGGTTAGATAACCTTTTGCTTTTCAGCTGTTTGTACCTCTTCAACCTGTCACTCTTCATGCTTACTCGTTCTATCCTAAGTGATCATTACATTTTGTGCTGCAAATTTCTCCAGGACTTATCGTCTTGTGAAGCTTGATGTTTTTTCTGGCTTTTCTCTAGATGGGTTTTATATGCACATGTGTACAACACTCAAGCTAATATGTACCAAATCACTACGTGTACCAAGAGCCCTAAAAAACACAACTGGCTAGTTAGTTAGTTTTATCTCTTTATACTTATGGTATAAGGAGTGTACCAACATTAGCATTGATACCTTGACCTAAATCATACAATAAACGAGTAATAAACATTAGGCATACATGCAGGTACATCTGAGTCTAAAGCTTTAGTTCTCTTTGTACTTTGTTCTCTTCATTCTGAAAGAAACACAAATGTAATTATAAAGGTAGAAATTGATGTTAAGCATACTTGTGGGTTGTACTTTCTGTCCTAGTATGAAAGCACAGATAGTCAGAGACTAGTCATTAATAATGTGACTGCCTGGGCTGTTATCATTCTGTTCTCAAGTATCTGAGCTCTATTATATGTGGTATAAGACTTAAAATTATGCTGATAATAGTTCTGTTAAAGTATAGGTTTTTATTAGAACAACATCTTACCTTCAGACACCTTCCATTAAGTACTTAACTACAAATAGTCTCTTCTGTAGTAACACAGCACAAAGCATGACTGATTCCCAATAAATAGTGAACGCACTGATCTATGTTTTTCCATTTGTATGTTTTCTGGAAAGAGACGAGCATGGTGTCCTGATGACTAATGTCTTCCACACCACATGGGCAGTCTGAAACTCCACTCCTCACTCTGTATCCCGAGACAAAACACTTTCCCTAACTGGACTTCCTTTCATATGAAGACTCACTTGACTTGCTAGTAGGATTTCAAGTCATTGCCACCCCTGACTTGAGCTTTGAAACAATAACCACTTGGCAAATGAGGCAGAAACTATCCCTCTGTGTTCTTTCTTTTTTTGTTCAAAAGTGAGGTATGAACATTGTAATTATATTTTACTCATGTTATTTGTACTTACCTCAGTATAATATATCCTAGATAGCCTTTCAAACACTTGCTAAAAGGTCATATCTGGACCCTTTAAAGCAAATGAAAAGGCAAGGTTGTAGAGCGAACCTGTGTTCATGTGGTTTCAACTGAAAACACTGTCTGGCGTCTCCCCTCCATTAGGTTCTAAATTCTCTTCTGCTTTTCAGTGATTATAGACTGGCTTGATATTTAATTAAAATTCTCTAATTTTGCCTCAATATCTTCACGATGGTTTGTGACCTCTTCACTGGACACCTTTATTCTAGCCTTAGCTGCCTAGACTTTACTAACTAGATGCTGTTTCAGCATCCCTCACCTCCAGTCTTCTTCCTGAACACCCACTGGCATCTCTGGAGGAAATACTTAAATTTCCTCATCCTTGTTGATTATCAAAGCAAATCAGAATTGGAACTCAAACTGAACAGGAACCTGGAGGCAGAATCCGATGCAGAGGCCGTGAAGGAAAGCTACCTACTGCCTTGTTCTTTATAACTTGCTCAGCCTGCTTTCTTATAAAACCCAGAACCACCAACATAGGGATGCCCCCACCCATTGTGGGCTGGGCCCTCCCACACAAATCACTAATTAAGAAGATACTTGACAGGCTTGCTTACAGCCCTATCTTATGGAGGCATTTTTCTCAATTGGGGTTATTGCTTCTCGGATGACTCTAGCCTGTGTCAAGTTGACATAAAAATTATCCAGCATACTTGACATACTGAAAAATTACTTAATTTTTGATAAGTCTTTTTAAAGAAGAAACAATAAGCAAGTGAGGGGAAGAACGAGAGAAGGACAGAAAGGACCTTTTCCTTCTTGATGCAACCTCATGCTCACTCTCTAGTGGCACGGACTTTTCACAAGCATCCTTAAAGGAATTGTGATTCAGCCTGAACTCAAGAAAGTGATACAGCCAGGATCTGTTTCCAACACATATGTGTTTGTGATCAAATGGTGGTTAAAACAATCTACTTTTTAATATTTGAAGAATATCAAATAAAACAAATACGGTTTGTGCTTAAGAACATGCTGGTAATTTACTGATAAAATACACATTTTCTTTCTTCCTTCCTTGAACTCTTCTCCCATGTAAATGTAAAGGATAGGTTGCCAAAAGCAAGACCTACAACAGCGAGAGGATACCGAAGCCTAGTGGAGGTGAGTTAGTCAGGAAGTGTGGTTCCCCTAAGATGGAAAGGCAAGTAGGAAGGTAACTCAGAGGATCTTAGGGATCACAGTCTTATTGCCAACAGTGGTTGAGGAATGCAGAAAACAGACACAGCTTTGAAAGACGAACTGGGACAGTGTCTTCATCAAACAAAAGAAATATCAACAACAAAGTGTAAGTGTGGGGAGTAGAGATGTAGAGAGATAGCTCCAGGCTACAGGGTATGCTGCTGCTGCTGCTGCTGCTGCTGCTGCAGAGACCTACATTCAGCTCCCAGCACCTATAGTAGCTCCAGTTTTGGGGGATCCAATGACCCCATCTGGCCTCCTAATTCACCTGCACACAGGTGGAACACCGACAAAAGACTTAGGAGAGAGAGAGAGAGGAGGGCACCAGATTTCATTATTGATGGTTGTGAACCACACCGTGTGGTTGCTGGGAATTAAACTCAAGACCTCTGGAAGAGGAGCCAGTGCTCCTAACCGCTGCGCCATCTCTCCAGTCCTCTAAGCATATTTTTAAAATACACTCTTATTTTAAGAACTACGCAAACAGCTAGGGAGAAGAACAGTGACGCTAGGAGCTGCTGTGTCAGCTGCGGGCATTCCACACTTACCTTGCTCTGTTTTGGAGCGAGCGCTCCAGTTTCTTCCATTGGTGTAATTACAGGGTCATGGCTTATTTTAATTAAATTGGTTTTTAGAAGGAAATAACAATGAAACTAGTAGGTTTGGCCTGAAAATTTGGTGACTGTGTAACCGATGGTACCCAAAAAGAAGTGATGTCTAAGGGGAGGGAAAATGCTGATAAAGTACAGCCCTTCAGACCCCGCTTCTCCTCTGACCGGTATTTTCATTTAGGGTTTGTTAAGAATTTGCAGGTGACCAGAAACTGAAGTACATGATTATACTTCATAAGAGAATCTCAGCTGCCTAGAAATATGAAACTTAATGAAATTAATTGAAAAGTAACACTTGAATATAAGCACATCTTATTAGATGCAATTTCACAGTGAAGCAGATAAAAATAACATGGCTTTAGAGAACAGTGTATCAAATATAAGGAAGGGATAATAGGAAGCAGTAATTTAGTACCCACACCCAAAGGATGCTAGGCAAGACTTGACCAGCACACACTGAGCTGCCTAAAGGCACGGTAGGCTATTTCTTGTGTATTTCAGGCTTCCCATACTCTCTTTCTCGTTGCTCTAAGAGATCTCATGATGGCTCCTCATATTGACAGGTCTACGTTATTTTTTATCATGGTCAATGTTCACTAATGAAGGCTGAATTTCTAAGGGCTTCTTGCACGTATTCTCTTTTCTACACATACACGGTCCACAGGCGATGACATTCAGTCCCAAGGTCTAAATGCATTTCCATGATGATAAAACTCTGAATTCATATATCTGTGTCCAATTTTCATTGTTATGCCAAGACTGCATATCCTGCCTTCTTCACATAACCAGTTGGGCATCTTAACAGACGGTACCGCATTTCCTTTTGAGTACAGGCTATTTTAGTCCAACCTGCTTAGCCTCCCTCCTGCTCCTTTACAGTACAAACTATTATCCTCAACTCAGTCATTGAAGAGAAACATCTAGGTATCATTTTTGGTATTTATGCTCCCTTTAGAACTTGCCCATCACCTAACTGCCAGGCCCACCCCCAGATCAGCTGCTGATAACAGGACAGTTGTTACCTGCTCTGCTGAATCATGGTGGTTAGTTATCAAAATCCCCGTGAGTGCAGCAGCTTTCCGTTTGTCTCCCTGATTTCAGTAGTGTCTCCTGAAGGACATTTTTCAAAGCCAAAGCTGCCTTTCAAAGCATGTGTGAACTTTACTCATGTCTGTATATGAAGTTCCCTGATGGAGGCTTATTGTAATGAAAGAGAATCTGATTTTTTTCCCAGACACACAAGTCCTTAACTGATGCAGTCTGGTCTAGTTTCTCCGGTCTCTTCTCTGTCTTTCACTTATTCACTAAAATCAGATCACGGTGCCTTTACTCCTGTTTTCAACAGTCAAATTCATTCCTGCCCCAGAGATTGGGTCTTCCTGGCCCTATGGCTTAAATGCACAGGATTTTCAATGTTTTATTTCATTAAACCATAAATGTGTTTATTTGGGGGAGGAACTTGCCATGCTATAGTGAACATAAGAAATGTGTCCCAGGAATCCAACTTAAGTTGTCAAAGATTTGAGGTCTCCCCTAAGCCATCTTACTAGTCTGCATCCTCATATTCTTGTTTTTTTTTTTCTAATACTTCATGAATTTACTTATCATCTTTCATTCAGGTACCCTACTAATCTGCATCATATCCTTCCAATTTAAGTATTTGTGGGGACAAAACAAGAGTCTCTATATTCTTCTTGTCATTTGTATTTTAGTTCAATGCTTTCTTCTCAACATGGACTTCTTCCTGTCTCAGTCTGTAGCAGAGCCTCCTGACTACCTTCAAGGCAAGCATCAATCAATGACAATTATCTTTCTTGTTTCATTATTGACCCTCTTCCCTCAGAGTATACGCAGTAGTGATATCCTATCTGTAATCAATCAAGTTTGGATGCCGATTATGGCATATGGGAGACAGTATCTGTTGAGTTATGTATTATATAAATTAGAGATGAAAAATTTAGTTTACATATGTAAAGTCTAATGAGTGTGTCGTTAATTAAGAAAAATTGCTCAGAGTAGGCATATTCAGCTTTAGTAAGATGAAACTATGAAGAGAGAGCCAGAACTTTGGGCTTCTTTAACAAAAAGGAAAAAGGATGGAGGGCAACAATGTACCACATTAAGTGGACGGCATGCTGCATCTTCATTTGTGTAGGTTTAGGTCTTCCTTTCCAGGGGAGTCACTAGAACAATGCTATCAGCTAGGTGTTCTCAGTCTCAGCCCTGTAGACATTTAGGGTTGTTGCAAGAATGGCTTGGGGCATTGTGGGATATTTACCAGAATTCCCGGCTTCTAGTCACTAGTTCCAATGGTTTCTTCAGTTACAACAACAGAAAATGTCCCCCAACGTCACCAAACATCCCCAGAGGGAAGGAGGAATACACTCAGCTCTGGCTAAGATCTGCTATTCTAAGGTTCCCGCCACACTCACGTTTCCTTCATGCCTAGCTAAGACATCAGTTATATGAAAGCCCTCACCTTTGATGGCAAAGTCTTCAAGAGGAAGTAAAAAGCAACTGTGGTTTCCATGGTGATATGGGATGAGTGACGTTATTTGAGCACAAATGTAAAATTTAAATTTTCAAAAAGAGGAGGATCCAGCTACAAAGAGTGCTACAAAACCCCAGATACAAAGGCCCAGACACTGGACACAGAACGACATTGTAGAGTCTGTGGTTGTCCACTCCACCACATGACAGCTGTGCGACCTCGGCTGTGCTACCTATTGGGGCTGATTATGAGTGTTTTCTTCTTTATGTTAAAAAATGCAAACCCTGTATTTTAGAGGCCTCATAAGACTAAATGAAACAATGAGTGAAAATGACCGAGTAGCACAAAAGAGATTCTCTTTGTTGGCGATATTTTTCTTTTTAACTCCACTGTTTATGTTATTCAAAAGTAGCTAATGCTGATAAAGAATTATTCTATGGTGAACATATTCTAGAGCTGACCTTATGATGCATGTCAGATAGACTCTGACAGGAGTCAAGCACCAATTAAGCTACTGCTTTCTGCTTACCCAGTGGACTTCTTGATCAGAGACCTTCTTAACTTGGTCTCTAATCTTTATTCTTGGCACTGACTTTCACATTCTTAACCTTCATCTTAATAATTTTATTTTCTAGGTTTGCCTTGCTGCCTGAAGTAATTTGGGCACTCTAGTGCCACCGTGGATTTTAAAAATCAAATGTCAGAGAATAGAATTCAGACAATCGGGGTTCCATAAATTTTTGTTGCAGAAATCCTTCAGGACTCTGTAGGGGGTACTAACAGCATTTCTGTTCTCCTCCAGAAACCTTAGACAGGAAAAACATCAGGGATCACCTTCAAGTGTTGATTTCCAATGACCTCATTGACATTTGGCAATAGAATCCTAAGTTCTGCCGGTATAGTCATTTCACTCTGCACAAACTTAGAAAAATCTTCAATGTCATTGTAAGGTGCCAGACTTTGAAATACGGCTATTGATTGTCTGCTTAGGGAGGAAACCCCCAAGACCATCTCAGCGTGGGTCAGAATCCCACCGTAACATCTTTTCACTCCCACAGGGGGGTGAATGTGGACTCGGTGGCACAGTGGGGACATAACATTTTGAAAAGACTGTAGACAAAAGGGACTGATAAATGATCTTTTGAAATCCTCAAACTATGCTTTCAAAGCCATATTCATTTAGTTTCTCTGTATTATTTGAATTTTTAAAATTGTACAATGAGAACTATCCCAGTTCAATATAAGGCCTTATGCCTGTGCTACTCACCCTTCCCTGGCCCACCTCCTACCCTTCCCTTTCTCCCTAAATCGCCTTTATGCAATTGGAGTATTTATTTCTCTTAGTTTTTCCTTTCCCTGGATTGTCCTGCCTTTTTTCTTGCCTTCCAGTCAGAAAACTCAGAGCCCACATCCTTCATGTGACTTATGTTGAGCTATAAGACCTGTGCTTATGAGTTCAAATGTTCCCTTTGCATCGTTTTTATGACTGGTGGGTTGCTTTCACTACCTAGCCCCTAGTATACATTAGAGCAGGCACAGCATCGCTCTTGTCTTCACAATAGTGGTGTTGTAGCTCTTCTTTCCTGTCTGTTTCCTGATTAATTTAAAACCACGCCTAAAATTTCATGCCTCTCTTCAAGAGTAGTATTGGTTTCTCTGTAGCCCTAAATAGCACATCCCAAAGTAATTTCCAAGCTGGATACACTTTTTCGAATCGAAGAAATCCCTATGGGCAGTAGTCTGTTTGCTCAGGAAAACCTTGTGGGATCTGCTGTTCCTGGCTGTGACCTCATCTTTCTTTGGACTACTCTTAATTGATTGTTTCAAGAAATGATGTATCCTCTCCTTGCTATGCCCCTCAGGACAGAGGGGGCTTACCTTACTCTCATTCTAAGAATGAAAACTCTTCATGAGTGGTCAGACAACAAGGAAGAGAGTTCTTTTCTTCCTCATGACATGTTGGCTACTACAAACTATCCTGTCTGAGAGGTATAGGTGTCAACCTGCTTAGCCTCACACATCTCAGCAAGGATAGGACCTCATGAATTATACCTCCCAGAACCCCCTTAATTATACAGTTCAAGGGTAGGTTCTGCATTGTGGAGTGTACACAGAATGACACAAATGTAACACCTGGTGAGAAATAGCTAAATGACACAAAATGTTCGTTTGTTTTTTTTTCCTACTGGTGCTACTTTTTAGGGTCAAGTCTAATCCACATTTAACCTTGAGGAGGCCATCGGACATATTAATAAATGGTGATCACTTTTTCCTAGCAGCGTTAACTACAAAAATTGCAAAACCTGGAATTGACCCAGTATCAAGTAAAAGTGAGGGAGGAGTGAAGAACATTCACGAGGACACACGTGTCCAGGAATTCATAGAAAAGAGTGATTGTGCTCTGGGTATCACACCAAGATTCGGATCTATTTTTAATTAACTACTAATGATTTTACTGTCATCTTCCTGTATTGTTCATGCCTTCCTAGAACTTCTTGGACTTCAGAGTACAGTCTGCTGCTAAATTAATTAAAACAAAACCGGAACATACTGATTTGCAAGAATAGGGCAGGAAGCGGCTGCCCACAAAGCCCTTCTGGAATGTTCGCTGTCTTAAAGACTATGCGACAGTCTGGTTTGTGGTTTCACATTGTTTCTCAGATACCATCTTTATTGATGTCAGAATCACCTTAAATACACTTTGTTCTTCTTTTCCTTTTACACCTCCAGGTAACATTATATAGGCTGAGAAGTTCGCATTTCTATATTTTGAAAGGCATATCTCTCTTTCTCCCTCTCTCTGTGTATGTATGTGTGTATAACAATTAAAGAATAAGAGGCTCTGAATATGAGGGAGAGCAAGGGATATTCATGGGAGGAGCTGGAAGAAAGAAAGAGAATTGGGGAAATGATACAATTATATTATACTTTTGAAATATTAAGAACTACTGTTAAAACTAAGAAAATTAATAAAACTTTTTAAAAAATTATAAAATATATAAAAATTCCTTAAAAGCACAATGCTTTATGTTTCCCATGCTCTCGGAAGAGCCATGAGCTGCACCCACATACGTGATATTTAACTCTCATGCAAAGCACGACACTAACCGTGTTCAGGAAACAGCTCCATTGCCACTGCCCTCCCCCAGGCCACTTTTTCAGCAGCTTGGCCAGTACAGTGAAAGTTTTTTGTAGTCTCTGAGTTCATCCTATATCAAACAGCATGTGTTTGGGTTCAATTCCCAACCTTATGGCATAACCACCAGCCTTCAGTTAGCTTCATTGTCAATAAGGAAAAGCCTTGGTACCAACACTACCCATCCACAGCGCGTGCTCCTTGGATGACTAGTAAGGCGAGCAAAGGGGCCAGATCCTACCGTTGGCATTTTTGCTCTGTCGTTTACTAGATTCGAGAAAGAGATTTATAAACTATACTATAAATCTACCAGCATATGTGTAAAATGAAGATAATAGTAATTCTTCAATATTTAGAGTAAAAAGGTTAACTCATAGCCCTTCTAATAAAGGGAAAATTAATCCACAAGTGATGAGGCCTGAAGCCCATCTGTGTGTGTTGTAGGCAAGACACCAAAGCTGCTTCTAGGACAAACACACAATCCTGTCTAAGGCTGTATTGCCCCACTTCCTTCCGATCTTCCCTTCTGATTAAAATTTAAGAAGCCAGTTCATCTTTAAATGCTAGCTGTTCAGGAATTCTATCTGACTCTGGCTTTCTTCTCCCATCCTCCTTACTCTTCCATGGAGCTCACTGATGATGTCAAGCACGGTCCGTGTTTTATGGATATGAACAAAACATACAATGTGCCACACACGGAAATCACTGAACATGGGTTTTCAACATGGGATGAAGACCAAACATGAACAATCAAAAAAAATGTTCCTAAACCAGGCAGCTCAGACCTTACCTGAGTGAGTAAGGACGACAGATACATCTTTTATGGATGGTGAACATTTTTATAATGTGGGATCATAAACATGGTTGTTCTGCATTCATCTCTTATCCTTTATTAGATATTAGATTCTGTGTATCTGTTACGTTATATGACCACGACTTCAGTTCTTACCCTAGCCATATGAGGTAGTTCTAGCACCAATTCCATCAAGTAACGCTGAGGAACTCGCTCAAGGTCTCAGAGTTAGCACATAGTAGAATACAATTTAGACTCTGTCAGACAGGCCCCAAGTACCTACTCTTTATCTCGGCGCAAGCTATCCCAGTAGGCAGCAGAGCCTGGGCCCTGCCTCTTCGAGAATTCTTCCACTAGCTCCGCGGCTCTGCTGCCTTACAGATAGGAATGTGAGAGGCAATTTATAGAGTGCATTTTCCTCCAGAATGAAGGGACTCATTTCCTTGTCACAGAGCCTCAGACACACACCTCTGTGGGGGAAAAAAAAATCCATGGTCATTACCAGGAGCATTAGTGGCTGTCTCTGACAGGAAGCTGAGGCTTCTTTGTTCTGATAATGACAAAGATGGGCATTTGGGGGAGGCAGGCTATGACAGTTCAGGGGATCTTGCTTTCAGCCTGCTGACATCTTAGGGTCGTGAAACTCAAGTCCTTTCCAGCCTATATCTAGAGTGGCAATTAGTGCATGGTAAGCGTCCATTCGGCATCAGTTTCTCTTAACTGTCACCTTTGCCAAAATTCTTAATATGTTTCAATCAAATATTAATCAGACACATTGTGGCACCCTTTCAACATTCAAGAAAGCTCTCTGTTTCCGAAAATGGCATTTTAAAAGCCTTGACTTCATCTGAGGATGCAGCGTGCTGCTAGCCTAAATAATCCCTAGTCATTAGAGTGCCATTTTCACCCCTAGGCAGGCGCGCCAGTGTTGGCAGGCTCAGCTCTGAGGAAGGCTGGTCCAGTAGCCCTGACCAGTGTAGTGAATGGCTTGACACTCTTTCCTAGAAGCCACACGTTTATAAATGCAGCCACCGCCAGCCACGCAGAGTTCTGGAGGCCTACCTAACCAGAGTCAGTGTTTAGCAGCTTGCAATGTGTGCACACGCATCGGGAAGGTCACTCTCTCAGGTGGACTGCCTTATTTTTTTTTTTGACAAATTCAGTATTTTCCAATATATTTGCATCTGGCAGTCAAAGGACCTGGCATGTAGTAGGGATGCAATTAATATGATTTGAACAAGGAGCTCTTTGAAAAGGTGCAAAAATAATAACAAGCATAAAATACTCCCCAAGACGGACAAGAATTCTTTTTAATAAACCTTGGTATAATGGATGAGGCTTAATTAAGAAGAAAAATAATTATTGGATGTGAAATTTCGAGATGGTGGCGGGAAAATGAACTGAAAGGCTAGAGAAGCTGTGGCAGAGTTAACTATGAACAAGGGAGGACATCTGGGCAGGGTTCTATGTCTTCTTTCTTATCCCAAAGCAGCATCTCCAAATGAACACACCCCTAAATCTGCTAAAACAAAGAAACAAAGAAAAGCTTTGTAGGTACCTGTGGTGGTTTGAATGAGAATGCCCCCCACAGGCTCCTATATTTGCATGCTTATTCCCCTAGAATTGTTGAGGAAGGATTAGGAGAAGAGGCCTCCTTGCTTGTTGGAGGAAGTTTAAGTCTTGAAAAGCCCCCATCCTTCCCTCCCTCCCTCCCTCCCTCCCTCCCTCCCTCCCTCTCTCTTTCTTTCTT
>NW_026067931.1:7309358-7345102 GCF_014885135.2 Alexandromys fortis
CCCCTCCCCCCCTCCCTCCCCCCTCTCTCTCTCTTTCTCTCTCTCTCTTGTTTCAGTTTCAGTCTCTCTGTGAGTATGTGTCTGTCTGTCTGTCTGTGTGTCTGTCTGTCTCTCTCTATGTGTGTGTCTTTCTTTCTCTCAAGGTTAATGCCTGTGGATCAGAATTTAAGATCTCACCCAGCTGCTGCTCCATCACCAGGCCTGCCTGCCACCATACCCTTCACTCTCATGGTCATGGACTTACCCTCTGCAACTGTAAGCAAGTCCCCAACTAAATGCTTTTCTCTTATACGTTGCCTTGGTCATGGTGTCTTCTCCCAGCAATAGAACAGTAACTAAAGCAATGTGTCTTTCATAGTGGTGTGCTTGACAGAGAATGTCAGCATTTCATTCTATATGTCTTACATAAGGAAAATATACTCTACATTAAAAAAAGCACCACGTATTCCATGACCTGTGCGAAGGTTCTATATATAAGCTAATGGGATATATTAATGCTTTTCTTTGGAGCACCCATAAACATTGCAGAAGCTTAACATTAGAACTAATGTTCCATTTTCATGCCTTTCATTAGCAACATACCTTGCACCATGCCTCTTTACAACTCAATGAATGTCAGGAGCCATTTCCCCCCAATCATTACAGGAACCATCACCCTGGGGAGTCTGCAGAGAACCTCACATCCATAATTGTGTTCTATTGAGAAAACCTGCCCCTCATCCAATTAACTGTTAATCTATTAGCAGAATACACCTCACATTCCAGCTACCCAGGGAACCAGGTGTGGCAACTCGTGACTTCCTGGCCCTATCTGTCTGTCCGAGTGTAGCCTGGCCTACGTGACCGGAACCACGCGGCAAGAATCCAGTTACCCTGCCCCCCATTCCTTACCATATATAAACTGTAACCCGTCCCTAATAAACGGAGGCCTTGACAAAGTTGCTTGGCCTCGTTCTTCTGTCTTAGCTCATTCCCTTCCAGGTAGCGCCCCTCCGAGACCCTGGAGTAACTGGATTGCCGGGTGGGTTACAACCCCTAGACTGAGTAGCCCACCAAACGCAATCCACAAATGAAACCCTAAAGGGTAATTTGAAGTTCTTAAAAGGGAGCAAGCAAAGTCATTCTCTCACTCAAGTGAAGGTTTCATGGAAATATAGCACATCCTTGGTGGTATCTTTATAGAAACAGGAGATGAGACAGAGGTGCACCCTAATTGCAGAAAATCCACTTCGGAAGTAATTTCCTCAGAAGTAATTAGAAGTTAACTAGACACACATAAACTAATGACATGATATTTTAAAATTTTAATAACAATCTAATTAAGCCCTACAATTAAAAGTTTAACATTACGTCTGAACTCTAAAAAATTTCCAATCCAATCCATAATTAAATCTTATTTCTCTCAGAAGATGGAGTAGGGACTTCATTACAAGCCACTCAAGAAAAACATATATCACTAGCATAAGACTATCCAACCAGAATAAGCTCCTCTGATATGCTCCTCCGTCTTCACAACATAATTGGCAGTAGGCCAAAGGACAACCCTTGACCCTGCTACTCAGTCAGTCAGATATTGGTGATTGTCATCAAAATGGGCTTAGAAACTGGAGGAGACAATGGGAAAGAGATGGGAAAAGCCAGATGCACAGTTTAAGAAATGGTTACCAGCAGGCTTTATCAATACTTCTGTTTATTTGTTCAAAACATACACACACACACTTAAAGCAACAATACTCCATATTTCCTTGCTACAGCTTCTTAGTTCTGGAAGGTGTGTTTTGCAGTTCTTAGATCGCTGGCAAATAAATTCATTATCTTCTTGTAGCATGGGTCTCCCCTTTGTTTCAGTGTATGGTATAGATGTATATGTTGGGCATTGACCACTGTTAAGGCACATATTAACTAAAAAAAAAAATCAAGAATTTTCAGTAGCATAAGTAATTTTTCAAATATCAACTATTGGTATTATCTACTGAAGAAGTTGTTTTAGTATTTTTTTTTCTGTTGCTATGTTGAAATACCATTACCAAAGTGACTTATTGAAAGATGGGTTTATTTGGGCCTAAATTTGGGTAGGGTGAGTCCAGTATGCTGGGATTGCTTAGTGGCAGGGACAGCATTAGGATTAGGAACCTGGGAGCTCTCATCTTCAGACTCAGGCATGAAGCACAGAGATGTGGAAGTGGCAAGAAGCTGTTCCCTCTCAAAGATACCACCGGGCAGCTTCCTCCAGCAAAGTCTCATCTCCTGGATCTCCCCTAATAGCACAACCCAACTGGGATTGGTGTTCAAATATGAGCCTATGGAGGTCATTGTCCTTTAAACCACTACAGACGCGGAGCCTGGAGTAAACAAGCAGGTGGAAGTATTATTATGCAGGACACAGGAAATGAAGCGAGCAAAGCCTCCCCCCCCCCGCCCCCCCCTCCCGTCGGTCAGGGTCAGTCGATTGTCTGTAATATTGAAGTCTTTTGGTAATGGAATGAGGCTGCAGGGTCTTACTTTTCTATTGTGATAAGAATACTCTGAAAAAAGCAAGTTAAGGGAAAATGGGTATATTTTGACTTACAATTTCAGAACAGAAATATCATATTCCCTATTACATTGCTTCAGTAGTAAAGAACCAGATAGAAAACAGGGAATGAGGCCAGACTGTGAACCCTCAAATCCTGCCCCCTGTCACCTACTTCCTCCAGCAAACTTCCACCTCCTGAAGGTTCCACAACCTCCCAAATGGTGTCACAAGCTTGGGACTACATAATCAAAACCATTAGCCCATGGGAGACATTTTACATTCAGAGTATCACAGGGGAACAGAGAGTGTGACTGTATCATAAACAGAAGAGGGAAATACATAGCTTTGACAGCTTGTTGATTGTCTTTGAGACATCTTTCATGTTACAACATCATGCTACTAAAAACGAACAGAAACCTAGGTCTCAAAGACTCTGAATTCAATGTATTATGTTGTAACCCCAGGAAAACAACAAAGGTAGGACCAAAACAATCTTACTAGCTTTACTAGTTAAGTTAATAGAATTGCCAGAGGGCTCTCAGCTGAGTCCTTACAGCTGAGCCTTACTATCTTGTCACTTCTACGCAAATGAATCAACTCCTAATGTATGTCCTGAAACTAAGAATATTAGTAAGAAAAACATCAAGTGATTACTTTTACATGTTCCTTGAATGGCAAAATTAAATATAAGAAAGGAAAAGACTTTATTTTAAACAGTTTTTGCAACTTGACCTCTCCTAGAATGCCAGGTGTGAAATGAACTAATAGTAAAGTTCTTTCAATGAGAGAGGCTCGAGTATTGTGCAGATAAGAATAGAGTAAACCTAGGCCTCCCTTATATGCTAAATGATTTCCTGCTTGTTATACTCTGCCATATAGTATCATCTAGGCTATGCCATTGTGAAAGAGCCTCTGTGGCAGTTACAGGTATCAATACCTTCATGATTTCTGTTGCTTCTCCTCCTCCACATTGACCTGCATTGCTCCATTGTCCTTAGTGAATCAATTCCATAAACTCCTTTAGTACTTGACTTCTTAGGAGTCACATCTATATTGAATGGTACAGCAGAATTGTCTATATTCTGTCAATTATGTTTTAAATAAACGCTGATTGGCCAATAGCCAGGCAGGAAGTATAGGCTGCACAACCAGACAGGAAGTAGAGGTGGGTCAATGAGAACAGGAGAATTCTGGGAAGGAGGAAGCCCATTCCTCTGCAATCCTGTTCAGACACTGAAGAAGCAGGATGTGACCTGCCCCGCCAAAAGGTACTGAGCCATGTGGCTAACACAGATAAAAATACTGGGTGAATGTAAGTTATAGGAGTTAATAAGAAGCCTGAACTAATGGGCCAATCAGTTTATGATTAATGTAGACCGCTGTGTGATTTCTTTGGGACTTAACAACTGCGAAAACCAGGCACTACAGAAATCTCAGTCAACAATTGGGGATTAAGTTTACCTCAGGAATTTGTTTCTTTTAACTTAATATTTGGGGTTTCTATCTCTTTATACCCATGAATATTACATTTCATAAGTCATTGCATAAGTCAATGTAAGGACTAGTGAGTGAGGATATATAGTTGGAGGTTCCTCTTGGATGCCTTTCTCAACCATAGTTTCTTTTCTTTTTTTTTTTTTTTTTCAATTTTAAGGGCATAATACATATTCACAAAAATTTCTTTAAAAGAGGAATAAAAAGAAGTTATGAGAAACATTGTAGGCCTAAGGCCAGGCATCAAGGAGAGAAGGCAATATAATGAGGCTAGTGTTGGCTACATCTTGATGCACAGTCCATACATCTTGATGCTCAGTTCAAGTCAACACTCATATTCTCCCCTCCCCTCCTCTAGGCTATTTCTCTCTACAGTTAGACCTTGGCTGGGCTGTTGGTTGAATGCTCACTCTGAATCAAAATGTGGAGCTGTGCCTTTTGGCTTTTGATTAATTAGTTCTGAATTTGCTAAAAGCCACGTATTCCCAGCAAATATTAATCTACAAAATTAAAGGCAGATGGCACTTCAGAATCAACTGTATACATGGTTTTAAGTAGGTGACTCCAAGGCTGTTGCTAAAAGGGCTTCTAATTGCTTTCTACTGTAAATGCTGCATAGCCTCCTGCCTCATAGTGTGAGAAGTAAATTAGAACAACTTTTCATTGACAAAGATTAAACTTTTTCATCATTCTCAAATTCCTGGGGATTTCCCCCACTGATTCTATGTGTTTTAAGCTTTTCAATTAAATCTCCTGGGTAGTGGTTACAAGAATGCCCACTGACAAGGGAATATTGCTATGTGAAAAAGCTATACTCTTCCAGGAGCTGTTTATTCAGGTTTTGCCTGTACAGGCTGGATCTCTCAGTAGCGGTACCTTCTCGGCACTCACTGCTAGAAGCCATGTGCAGGCTACATTTCCCTGCCATGGGAACTGAACTAATAATACATTTAGTTTCAGAAGGGAAAGTTTGTGAGAAGTCAGGAAGTCAAAAACAGCCAACCTTGATAACTAGCTTGTTTTCCCTGGGATAATTTATTTTGACATTTGGGCGCCTGCACCAGGCATACAAACCCTAGTGAGCATGCCACTGCAGACGGGTATGACGAATAGAAGATCCTGCTTCCCAATTTTCCAACAGCTTTGCCTCCAGTTCACCTCAATCCCTCCCACTGAGGGTTTTGAATGCTTTCCTGGGTTGCCACAGAGGCCTCGCCAGCATCACAACTGCTCTGCCGTGTCCCTGGGCTGGACCAGCCAATTAAAATCAGCTTAGGGAAAGCCTGGGAAGGGATGCTTTTTTTTTTCTATCAAATATTTCTGGTGGGGTTTAGGGAAAAGACAGCTTTCAATTTTAAACAGTATATACGCTTGAATGATTGATCAAAAAAGCCATGAGGGAAACTGGTAGCTTGGATGGCGGTTGTGGAAATAATATAATATTTTAAATCCAAGTATTAATCCTAATTGAAAAACACGTGGCAGAGAAGGGGGCCCCTTGCTGCCAAGAATGAGGTAGAAGGCGAATTCATTTATGAGATCTTTATTTTCTAAAATTGAAACTTGCCTGAAGCAAGAGAATATTTGCTAGATGTTACAGACAGGAGGAAAGGGCAACAGATCAATAATTTTATTTTAAATATGCTGTATGTGTTTAATTAGTTTTCATAACAAGGATTCGTGGGAGAGATTGCATCTGGAAAGGCTACAGGGTTGTTTATTCTTTTTGCCTGTATGTGTGTGTGTGTGTGCTCTTAATTGAATAGAATAAAGATGAGCTCAGTTCAGAACTGATGAACACTTAGAGCCCATGGCCTCAGCGATAAAGTGGGCATTCTGACTTGACAGCAAGCATACAACTTGACCCCTCTCATGACTCATGAACCCGACAAAAATGTTAAAAATGTTAAAATTTCCAGGTGTTTATCCACAATAACTTAGGTGAGTATGGATGCTTTGAAAACAGAACACAGAATAATGATGAGTCATACTTATACAAAGTGTGTGAATTAGTTAGTGTTTAAACATGGAAGTGAGTTTGGGGGCAAGGAATTGTAGAACTGGCATTTTTCAGACGATTTTTTTTTCTTCTGGAACTGGTTTGAACATTAATCTGGTCTGTGGATTCTGGAGGATCCATGCTGTATTCATCACGTCTGGCTTGGCAACTTTCTCAAATTTTCATGATTTAAAATATGCTTGTGTATAGACAATTATTAGTTTTTCAAGTTTATATTAGCCCTAATATCAAGAAATGCTATTAGTATATATTTCTGTTATCCTAAGGGTTTGAAGGTTTATGTTACCCATATAGGTGAAACTTACTATTCTTTGAATTTCCGTGGAACGTTGAGAGGATGATTTTAAAAGTATAATAAGGAGAAGTATATTTTAATTTTTATTTACATGTACAGTAATGGGTTATAAAGATGGCCACAAGTCTATGTAGCTCTTCTAATCAATTGGTAGAGTCTAGACAATTTATCTGAGTATATCTAAACTCTCAGAACTCTCGAAATCAAGGATTGGAGGATTGGTAGGTAGTTCCAGCCCAGCCTTGGATACATGACAAGACTCTATTAACAAACAAACAAACAAACAAACAAACAAAAAGGGTAAAAGTAGGAATGGGTATATTCTATTTCTGTCTCTGTAATTGGTTTGGTTGTGGCTTCTTCTAAACAGTGGGATGTGAGACGCTCTATGAGTTCCTGACTTGGGCAGCCTGCTTCACTTCATAGCTCAGCTTCTATTTGCACTCCACAGACTCTGCGCTGCCCTGTGAACAAGCCCAGACCGGTTTTTCTGGGTGAAGACACAAGGCTGCTTGCATTGATCCTATAGTAATAGCCAGTCCTATCAAGGAGCAGAGTTGCCAAACAGATGGTCACCTGACCTCAGATACAGGAGGGAGCTCAGTGAAGCTCTGCAGAAGAACCATCAATGGAGGCAAACGGAGATCACTGACTAATGAGCAACTGCTGTTTCGATCCAGGCTGTGCACTTATTTGTTATTCTATGAAAAATTGATTGATAGACGCAAACAGAGAATTCAAATGAGAAAGCTCTTGCTGCTATAGCAATGTTGCTATGGTTTGGATGTGAAGGGTCACCCGAGAGGTTCCTGTACTGGAAGTCTGTTTCCCAGGTGATGGCACTATTGAGAGGAGAATAGATCACAGGGATTGAACTCTGCCAGCGGATTAACCTAGCAGTGTGCTCTTAGCTGAATGAGCTTTGAGGGAGTCCATCACCGGAAGGGTAGCTTTGGAGGGTTTACATTGTCCCCAGACACTTCTTCCCTCCGGTGGTGACCTTCTCTTCTCTCTCAGTTACTGCCTGCCTTCCTTCCTCCCTTTGTCTTCCTCTCATTACCTTCCCAACTGCCTTGTGATAAAAACACAATTCTCCTCTGTTATGCACTCCCCACAATCATATTCTCCCTTGCCACAGAGCCATAGCAATGGGGCCAAGGGATCATGGACAGAAACTTTTCAAACTGTGGGCCAAGAATAAATACTTTGCTTATTGCTATTTTTGATAATATAGTATAATTCCAGCATTTTCCATTTCCTTTCCTTCATCCAAGCCTCCCTCTCCCCCATAAACATCTCCCCTCTCTCCTTCGAAGTCATGGCTTCTTTTATCATTAACTGTGACTGCATGCATACATGTACATACATATATCTTCCTATTCAGTCTGTATAATGTTACTTGTATTAGTGCTTATAGGGCTGACCACTTGACACCACAGAAAACCACAACCAATCAAAATACAGATTTGTCGAGTCCAGTCCCAATGGATGCAACTGCCAAACAGTTCTGTACCGCAGGGTCAGGAGACATTGTAGAACAGGGGCAGAAAGATGATAAGAGCCAGAGAAGCAGGGAGTTTGTTTTCAGATTGTGTCTTCTAGTAACATTAGAAGCTATACCCATAAAGCTTCCCTGATATGACTCCTCCAAAATGTGAGCTGAATGAGGATGAAACCAATGGACATGTCAAACTAAATGGGAAAAGATCGTGAAGCCCCAACCCTACATGAAGAACTGTAGGCAACTAAGGAAGGCTGGAAGCCAGAGAGGTGATCCTCTTCAAGGAAGAAAACAGCAAAAGAAAATTTCCCTTGAGTTTATTTGCTTGGTATTTTATCACAGTGACGAAAAATGACTAACAAAAGTAGGAAATGACTGTTTTAACTATCTTGAATATGCAAAGGATTGAAGATGTAGATGGTGACAAATACAAGGTATAGCCACCCCCATACACACACACACACACTCACACACACACACACACATGCAAATGCATGCATGAATAAGAGATTTTCAACTGCTGAGCTCACTGGCAACTGAAAACATCTCCATTTAGGCATTGATCAGCCTACCACACGCTCTTCCTCTGAGCACAGGGGCCCAGAATCACTCATCATTGCAACCTGATTGCAATTAGTGTTAGGAAGTCAGACTGACACACTTTCTTCTCCGCGCGTACGGTAATAGATATCTGGAGAGAAAGTAAGAATATGCATGAACAGCTGAGGACAAAAATACCCCTCTGCTTCTGCTCTCCTCCGGAACTGTTCCAAAACACCAGGGGGTAGTTTTTCTTTTCTTGATGAGAAGGCTCACTATTAGGAAGTGCTCAGAAAATGTGCTCTCCAGGGAAGCTTTCAGAATATGCGGGGAGAAAATTGCCGCTCTCCTCCTTCAGCGCGTGTCCCCTGGTGCCCTATTTGTGCTAGGAACCATTCTAGGCACTGAGTGAACTGCTCTACAGAAGATTGCTGTGTCGTCTGGGAAGAAAGATGATAATAATGAGAAACAGAAATAAACGAATCAGAAAAAATATTGAGTAGCAGTAACTGCTATTTAGATAATTTAATATGGCGAATAAATGCAGGGAAAATGAATCAAAGTCCAATACACTCCGTTGTGTTCCTCTGAGCTCATATACCGAGGCGCTGCATGAAACCCAACAAGACTGTATTTGGCTGACAACAAGGCATTTTTGAAGTGAATAAGTTAAATTAGGTCAGCGAGGTAGAAGGACTAGTCCAATATTGTTGATGCCCTTTGCAGATGAGGGAGAGAAATTTCTTGTATACTTTCTGTAGCTACACTAGGAAGGCCAAGTGAGGACATGAGGAGGTGTCCAGGCACAAAGGAATACTGTCTTCACTAGAAACCAAAGTAGCTGGAATACTGCTCATGGATTTTTAGCCTATAGAACTAAAAGAAAATACAATGTTTGTTGTTTGAACTACCTAATTTGAGGTGCCTTGTTATGGAAGCATAAGCAAGCTGACTTTAAATGAAATCTCATATTATTTAAAAATATCTTTATAATTGTATCCCAAGTTAGACAGAAAGGCAGACTATTTAAGGCTGACAATTTTTCTGACTCCAAATTTCAGCGTTTTCAGGACTGGAGAAATGGCTCACAGTTAAGAGCACTTGCTGCTTTTATAAAGAACATAGGTGTGGTTCCTAGCCCCCATGGCAGGCAGCCCATAGCAGCACTAACCCCACTTTCAAGAGATTGGTCATCCTCTTCTGGGCTCCAGTGAACCAAGTGTGTATAGGGTTTACACCCGAAAATGCAGGGAAAACACTCATTCACTCAAAATAAAAAAAATAAATCTTTTAATTTCAATGTATTTCAATATATTTTTCTGTCATTTCTATTTATGTATTTATAAGAAATAGCAAGAAGGAATTAAACTGAAAATTAGGGTGCACGAAGAAGCTTTATGGAAACTCACCAGTTTGTCAGACAATTAAAATTATAATGTATAAAAAGGAATTTGATCAGAAGTACCCTGCATGGACATAGAACAGCCCATAGAAGACATGGATGATTAAATGAAAGTTTCGGTGCTAGACACAGGATACCTCCCTGCAGGTTATGGGACAGAGAGACTTCAAGGTCATTAGAAACAGCACTGGGTTATTGCCCTTGCTTTTTATTGGTCACAGTAACTGACCTTGCTTGAAGACACCCCACGTTGTGATTGCAGGAGAGCAACAAACAAATCTCAAACTTATCTGGACGTCCTCTACCTGCTGGCTAGCTTTCATAGTACTGGAATGCTAGATATGCTGCTGGGGGACAATTTCAGTGGTCTCATTCAGCGCTGGACCTTCCATGCTGCAATATTGATGTCCTAGGCAAGATATGCCCATTTGTACATTAGCAACCTGATGTTTAGTGTAGAAATTAGCTGCTTTCTGATATGATCTGATGACTGCTTTGTGGAAGAGCTTAACGCCTGGTACTGTAAGCCTGGCTGAAGCCCATAACTGTGGAGTTCATAGACCCTTGATGAGAACATACTAGTATTACTTCACTAAATAATCATTTGTTAAATTTTTTTGTGTTTATTTATATCTATAGGGTTGTGCCGTTCTCAACCTTGGCCAAAACAGGTTTGGTTTTCTTTTTTTCTGTAGGGCATAGTGGTACTGCAGACTCATGCCTGGTCAAACTGCGGACAGAAGGTTACTGCGAGTGCTCGGCTGTAGATGACGGATGTATATCAACTTCCTCCCTCAGAAGGTTCATAGGACATCATAGACTGGTGGGCAGGAAGAATCTAAATCCCAGAGGATAGGAAGCAAGGCATTCGGTGCCTTCTGAGCATTACATGGTTGCTGAAGAAATCATAGCTGTTTTGGTTCCTGCACAACACATGTACAAAATCAAGCCAATAAAAGTTCCAGCAAACACGGAATGGTCTGCAAAGGTCCTGCCCCTTTTGCAGTAGCAATTGGTGGGTGATAGTACTGAGGGAGAGGAGCTGCTGTCTTTCGGGTAGGTTGCCATACCTGTGTGGTATGGTGAGTACTAGTTGGGTTCTGGGAGTTGATAATAATGACAATAAAAAATAGAACAGGAGATCTGGAGAAAGAAAACCTGGTTGTTCAACTTCTGAGGGGAGTTGTTTGTTGATGGTAGGATAGTATTTAGAAAATGGTCTAAATGTATTGTATACTTATGGGAAAATTTCAAGGAATAAATAGAAATTATTTAAAAATAATGACTCTAAAACAAAGGCGTAAGAAGGAAGAAAACACCTTATTTCAATTTGTGTCTTATCAAGAAAATGGCCATAGTGATTGATATACACGTCCCAACCAATATTTCACTCATCAATTCACTGCTCTAGGTGTACTGTGCCTCTCCCTGCCACCCACTCCCTTCTTTCTCCAGGACTACTGTGTCTTCTTAGTGTGATAGTCAAATGGTTGTGCTTATTAGTTCTGGTGTTCTCTCATGATATTTAAACAGTCCAAACTTTGTTTCTGTTTTCTGCATACTGGAGGAAAAAGATGCCTTCTTCCTCTAGGGATACTGAGAGGATTAAATGAATTAAGATAAATGGAGGATTATTGTCCATATGAAAATAGTTTTATTTGTGAATCTATGACCTTTCTCCTGCTTCTGCAACTAGGTTATGAGTTACGTAAATAACTCAGAACTTTGTCATGGTGTTTCCATGGTATGTATGCATATATGTGCATAAGTATTATTATTATTACTATTTAGAATGGTCTATACGTTTCTCCTCTGTTTCTTAATTCCAACTTCGAGACAATTGTGTTTCTTTAAATCTCACTTCACTTTTTCACAGTTTCCTTGATTTGCTAATTTTTCTTTTATATGTTTATTTACTGTCACTTAAGACAATTGGATCTTCTACATATTTGTGTTATTGAAGTTTCTCTCCTAACACTCAGGCATTTATGAGAACAGAAACCATGTTTGCTTTGTTTAAAATTATGTCCTCAGGACTTGTCACAATGACTAATCTAAAAATCACAATGACACTTTAGAACACTTCAAAAATCTTCATGCTATCCACTTCCTTAAGTCCAGTCGTTGTGTGTCTTAGCTTTTTACCGCTGATAAAGGATTTGGGTTTGTAATATGCTAAGGTCTGTTCCACCTCTAAAATTTTATGACTCTTTTCACTTTTCATGTTTAAGGGACATCACACCACAGCTCAGTTATTTGCTTCAGTACATCCTATGTCCTTACTTCCAGTGCGGATCCTTTGAACAACAATAGCTATAGGAAAGAGTGTGTCTTCGGGCTTGTGAGGAAAGTGAAGAATGGTAAAACAGTCCTTAGCACAGTGAGCAAAGCACACAAGCCAGTGCTAATTCACCAATGCAATTCACTTGTTAAACGCTGTCAGTTTACTGGACCTCATTCATGCTTCATTTCTAAGAGTACTGTAGAGTTTTTCTTCTCAATACATGAAACACCTTATATGCTTGACTACTTTTGGGAGCAGAATGGCGAATCATCAAAGTTACTGCAATCTCTCTTACACTTATCCTTTCGAGGAAAAAAGTAATAATTTTAGAACTCCACTTCATGTTTCATGACACAGAATGGCAAGGTCTGAAGTATAGTCTGTAAGAGTTGTTTTGAAGTGAACACAGATATGAGAATAGGAACAGTGTGCGTTCACTGATACTCAGGAAGGAGCGAAAAAAGCCATTGGCACTGCCAGAGTCTTGCTCAGTTGGGTAGAGACAAGCCCGAGCTTCACCCAAAAGAGCCTTCCCTTTGCACTTCATTCTGAATGCTCTCTTACAGTAGTTGAACTCAGTGTCTCAGTCCTAAATGCCATCTTTGAAAGGGAATACAGACTATGAGATTCCTTCAAAGGCCATAATTAGGTCATTTCTCTTATAAAAAGCTTAGAGGACGTGGTATGAGCTCTCTCTCTCTCTCTCTGAAAGGATATTACTTCACAAGACTTTTCAGGAGGATGAGGGTGTAGTACTACATTTCGTAAACAGCATGTCATACTTGCGGCAATGATTTAATCTTTTGGCACACTTCCATGTAAGAAGCATAGTGCAGGTCAAAATTTCTTTCCTCTTACATTGGCTATTGATCTTTTGTGCTCACTCCTTGGCAACTACATCTCATTGAGAAAGTTCTGATACTGACATCAAATCCAACACAGCAAAGGGAACTAGAAGCACTAGCCTCTTGCAGAAGAGTCACAATTCGAGGCCCAGGCTTCTCACTGCTTTACCTCCTAGGCTGGTGGGGATAGAAAAGATAGTAATAATACAGAGTACCAACTGGGATTGTTTGCCCCTGGCAGCAAGGGTCTCAAAGGATGGCAACTAATAACATTTTATTATTTATCATCAGCCTCCAACTTGGGCACTCAGCTATGTATTTACTCTTTAATATAAGTACCCCATCATCAATATTCTTCACTTGTTTTGTACATGAAGCTTTGTAGTCTTGGAATGGTATGCCAAAGCAAACAAGCTAATGTTTGAGTATTAGTTTCAAAACCAGCCTAAGACAGGGTTAAATCTGCTTGTTATCTTTCAAAAACATTTATTATTATTATTGCTACTATTACTATTATTAGTGTGTGTGTGCGTGTGTGTGTTGGGCATTCACATGCCATGTTGCCTGTGTGGAGGTCAGAGGACAGCTCTCTCCACCTCCATATGCGTTCTGAGCCTCAAATGCACGTCTTCAGGCCTGCCCAGCCAGCTCTTTGCTAATTGATCCATGGTGGTGGGCCTGTGTGCCATCTTTCACTCCAAGCCCCAAAGAATGGAAATTAAATAGACTGACATCATCAGTTCTTCTATGACTTTAAACGAATTACACAGAAAATAATTACCCTAGGGAACTTTTAACTCTGGCCAGCTGTTTCATATTTTAGGAAGAAAATAAGCAGAGTAGATTTTGCTAGCTCAGAGTAATTGTTCTTCTGATCATCTATTAATTCAGCAAATATGTCTCCCCTTTCCCTGAAAGAGCTTAACATTCATTAGGAAAGGGGGGGTGGATTATTAGGATGGTACAGCCAACTTAGCAGAAAGTTTATCCAGTTAATTGCTGCAAAATTGTGTCCTTCCCTTATTAAGAATATATGGCAGTAGCATGATAGAAACATGCAGGGCTTTGATGTTCTACACTGGGGAGAGATACATTATTTTGGAAGAAGTCATGGGTATGAATGTGATTTTTAAACCATACTGTAGAGGATCTAGTGTTTATGATTAAGATCAGACTGAGTAAATCAGTAACAACAAAACTGAAACATCGAGAGTAAAGACACAGGGTGAGGGATCGTAGCATAGGTGAGGACAATGGCTGCATGTGCATGCCTAGCCGGAGAATAACACATGTCCTCTTGTTCTAAACTAATAGCACAGTAAGTGGTTGATATGAGCCTCCTTGGAGGCCATACCATATATAATGTAATGCATCAACATGTTCTTTGTTTCTTCAAACTTTAAGCATTTTTAAGACATGAAATTGAATTTATAATGCATTCTCACATTGGTAAGCAACAGGAGATACGTATAGCACTGCAGCATTAAAACATGTATCCAATTTTGCAATGGTATTCAGAAGACAGGTGTGTGTGTGTGTGTGTGTGTGTGTGTGTGTGTGTGTGTAAAAAATTTAGAGTGGGCATCAGATGACTGATTTTTCTTTGGAGCTGGTTACTGATTATTTTCTCAAAAGAATAAAATAGACATAAGTTCTAATTGCAGAACAGATGAACAGGTGTATGTTCATTCAGTCTTAACTACAAAATCATAGATCTCATCAGCATTATGTTAATTTTTTAGAAAGGCAGTAGAACGCATAAGGAAGATTCTATCAACACTTTGAGTGTGCCTCTAGCAAGGGCTGAAACCTAAATGCATGACAAATGTACCGCAAAGCAGAAAATGATGCCCACCATCTTTAGAAGAGGCCTCCTTGTTCTCAAGTCTGTGATAACTGGAGAACACAGACTGAACTGATTCTGGTCAAGGCTGAGTCTTGAAAAGGAATCATGGGGAGATTTAAGAGTTTCAGCATCCAGGACAGCAATCATGAGAACCACATTGTAAGGCATTGACTTAACAAAACCCCAAATCTGATGAGAAAGGATTTAGAAAACATTAAGTTCAAATATGAGAAAACTGAGATCTAAAACCTGTAATATCAACTTAGCTGACTGCTCTTTCTGTGTTAAAAATTACGATGTTCTTCATCACTTATCCAGCTAATATTTCTCATCATTGTGTCTCTTGTAAGTGGGAAAAGAAGCACCCCAGTTAACTTTACCACAAAATATGGGTGAACACACTAAGTAAAGCAAACAAATAAACAAGCCCACAGCAGCTCTCTCCTCAAATTTAAAATAGTCTAACAACAGTTAATTATTTCATACTACATATTACATCATTTTTCCTTATGTACATATCATGGAAAAATCAGAAAAAATAGAGCAAAAAAAACTGCAATTTAATCTTGAAAGCTTTGAGATATGCTTAAAATTCCAGCTGAAAATGGTTCCTTGAAAGTTAATATGGCAACTTAACAGGTAAATTTCCCTTAAAACAAACTAAAGAGAAATGGGATTGATGCTAATGGAACTGAGGAGGGAATTTAATAGAGTATAAAAGCTTCTTCTGCTATCCCAAGCACAAAGAGATGTAGGAAACCAATCTAAGGTAATTCAGTTCATCACAAAAACACATTGTCCAATTGGAGGTACTGTGAATAATACCTTAAGGCCTGTCACAATAGATGGGAACAGTCTTTCTTTTATTCTTTTATTCTGAAGCAATCTCTTTGTGAAACTTTATTTGTATAGCTAACAATCTGAATGAGGGAGAGCTTGTGAGGATGTGTGCACAGTTATCGTTGCCAAGGAAACCGGGTCTTAATTTCTAGTGGCTGAATGCCAAGGAAAACAGGTTACAGAGGGAGAGAAGAAACTTCATATGACTGAATTTGTTGGAAATATTCCATGTGTTAAAGGGTTCTGCTTTGGAGTTCACAATTGGAAGAGTGTAACTCCCTCCCTCCCTCCCTCCCTCCCTCCCTCCCTCCCTCCCTCCCTCCCTCCCTCCCTTTCCCCCNCTTCCTCCCTCCCTCCACCTTACACTTTTGAATTAAATGCACTACAAACAACAATTTGATTTTTAGTTGATGCAGCAAGATGGTGATTATCATTCACAAAAAAAATTAGATTTAAAATAGAATAAAAATAATGAATGCTGGTCCCTCTTCAATTCCTGTGGAACTAACACATAATTATCCTTTTGACAGCTCAAACCAGCTCTGGGGAAAAGCCTATGGTTTCAATTTACAAGGTGGTTCTTGCCCAGACCTGGTATTCTTATGCTCCGTGCAGTATTATTTAGTGGCTCACAACAGCCCTACTGTAACTGAAACAGAAGAGGCAGGAAGGAAGGAACAAAAACTTACAGCTCCATATTAAAAAATACAGTCTCCATATTGATTTATTTACAATTTGTCTGCTTCAATTTGGGATTGGGGGGTTATATTTACCCATGGATTTATAGTTTAGATGTTATTGATGACTTTGTTATCAAAGCCCAAATCAATTGCAATCTATAAATCTGTTGGCAAATCACATAAAACAAATCAGAAAGAAAGGTCAATCAGAGGGTAGGATACAGGGAAAGCTGTGGAGGAAATGCGGCAATACCTCACCCTCCTCAGCAGCATACAGATTCCTGAACAAACTGACTAACCTATAACCAAACTTAAAGTAAATTTTGGGTATTTGCCAATACTTTTAGTTCTCCTTCAGCTACGTAATGGAGGCTAACCCTGAAGAGTTCCTTTCCTTATTCTTACAAAGGGTTTAGCGTCCTTAAAATTTAAATTTGTTATCTTTGGTTCCCTTTACTCCTTTCTGCTTTCTTTCTCTCTGCTGGAGTTGGTTGCATTCCCGTGGAACCTTCTGCGTGACCAAAGGCCCGAGTCCTTTTTGTACTTGGAAGGACTGCAGCCAGGAGATAGGCAATCTAAATGAGATCGGCAGAGTCTTCCAGCAGCGAGCCACATGACAACAGGACAAAAGAATGTAAAACGTGTTCTTATACGAATGCTCCGCAGAGAAATACCCGAACACTTCTGAAACGTATCTTTGAGAAATTGTTTTACTTGAGGAAAAATAAAGGCTCTTCTAAAGATCACCAAATAAAGGAAAACTGGGCACCGAAAAATCCAGCTTCTTCTTATCTCACTAGAATATAAATCTGCGAAAATAAGTGTGAAGATTTCAGAACTGCTGAATTATGCATTTAACCTCTGTGGTATTAAAAAATAAATATCTTGCAAACATGTAATATTTAATGCTCTTCTATGTGTATAAGAATGGAAAAATTTATAGACTTGCAAGTGTAAGTACCATCATCTTCATTTTATGGATGTTCCTTTGCTTCACCATCTAGACAGGACCTAACGGAGTTTAATATAAAACACAATAGTGTGTGCTTTTTTAACATCTAGACTGATAACAATTCATTAGAAAAACTATTAAAATCACTTTCTGGAAAGATAGTTCTAACCTGTAAGACACAATTAGTAGCAACATAGTTTTAGGGCTATTAAAGCAGCTTCAGAACTCCTAAAGAAACAAGTCTATATATACAAATACAGAGATTAGAAGAAGAAAGACCTCACAAGTATTTGTGCCTCAGTAGGTTTCATGTAAATTCAAAAACCTCACAGAAACAGTCACCTTGAGGGGCAGTTCTTGGCACAGTTGCTTTTGCATATAGGGAAACAGCATTGGTGCACTTGGGTGCTCTGTCCATATTCACAAAGGCTCTGATGGAGTTGGAACCAGGGATGTCTGTATCTTAAGCTTTATTTTTCATTTATTTTTTAAATTTTTACCATGCTCTCATATAGAGGAACAGCTCTGTAGGTTCAATGAGTTCATCGAATCATTCCTCCCCTGGAAAATCTTTCTTCCTGAGGGTAAAAAGTAAGTTATCAAAGAACGGCACTAATTGACTCATTAGTTGACTTTTCTATTTCTAAGCCATCTTCACAATACAACTGCAAGGGACGTGTTATAATGTATGTATGTATGTACCTTATTGCATACCACTGCATTTCAGGCTATTCTAATTTACTTTCATGACCTATGTTGTGGAGTGGGCAGATTATTCCTGTATGCAATATGACTACTATAGTTTGTTTGCCGATGTCATAGCATTATTCAACCTGTCATAATTTATGTATCAGACCTAATGAGCATCATTTTGTTTTCTGGGTGTGGTCATTTGCACCCATAATCCTAGCTACATCTGAGGTTGTGGCAAATAAATCACAAGCTGCCCCAGCAACATAAGAAGTTTAAGGGCAACCAGGGCTATAAAGCTAAAACATAAACATTAGAAAGGGCAGTAAATGTAGCTCACTGGACAAACATTTTTCATCCTCTATTTTTACTTTTTATCTCCAGGTGAAACCTAAACACCTAGAGAAATACCGAGTCTCATGTCAGAATTTCCTTACCATTTTGGCACTTACCTCTTTCTTAGGACCAATGTTAAACCATATATTCGAGAGGATTAATAATACCATCAAAAGAAAGGGACCACTTCATAGGTCTGATGATTTAAAAAACAAACTAAGAGATGTAACAGTTCCCTTAAGAGTTAAACTTTAAATCACATAAACTTTTCAGAAAAAAAAAGAAACAAAACCCTTTGGTAATGAAACACAAAGAAGGACCATCTAACCAGGATGAACTGGACACCTTCTTTCCTTTGGCTATGTAAAAACAGAAGGCAATGTAGATTTGGTTTCAGCATCAACTTAACATCTGTGTCTATCTGCTCAACAGTGCCTTCCTCTCTCTCCACTCAACAGCAAGTATATCTCCCCAAAGCCTCACTTTTTCTCAAGAAGAAAGGGCAGATTTCTGCACAGAGGGCACCTGCCTCAGGTAAGGGCAAACTGGTCCGTGTGGTGCTTATGGAACAGACTAAAATGCATAGCATAGTTACAACGTGGGACTTCAAAACAATTTTGTCATTGACCTTCTGACTAAAATGAAAGGTAAAGATTTCTGTACTAGAGTGATACATCATTTTTAATTACCAAAAAAAAAAATCACCATTTGAAAATTCAATTTTAGGATCTAATAAAGTCAATTATGAGGTACACCAGATGTTTTAATCTAGCCTATTGTGAGTGTGCAGACCGCAAGTTCTTTTTACAATGGAATTGTTATCTGTAATTGACAGTGGTGAGGATTCTCAAAGAGTGTCTGCAAGGACAAGCAACATCTCTCGAGGCATGAACTCGGTTATAATCTCAAGAGTGTTATACACGTTAGCAGCCATTAGTCCCTTGTCACCAGAAAAAACTTCTAATCCCATCTACATTTGGAGTATCGGATCCCATCCTAGTACTTTGAGAATTATATGTAAAGTTAACATGGTAAAGTCCGCACGACTAAAGCTTATGGGCAGGGTGTAAAACTAAACTTCAGAGGAGCTAATCTACTTCATTTTACAGAACGGCAGATCTTGGGTTGTTGTTCATCAATGGTTGTTTGACGAACAAGTATGTATAAAGAAAGGCAGATTTTCCTACATGCATTATGTTGATGATCATAAACGTTACAACAGCTACAGAGTTCTATCAAAAGACAAGGAGCCAGGTGAGGTAGCTCAAACCTGTAATCCCAGTATGTAAGAGGCCCGGACCAGAGGATTGAAGATAGCTTAGTGTCAGCACCTGCTGTAGGTCGAGCTCTAGGCTAGTCTGGTTGACAGAGTGAAGCTCTGTCTCATAGAATGCGCATGCACGCGCGCACATGTGTGCACACATACATACACACACGTGCACGTGTGCGCATGAGAGAGAAAGAGAAAGAAAGGGAGGGAAAGAGAGATATGGGAAGAGGGAGTGAGAGAGACAGAGACACAGAGACAGAGAGAGACTGACTTTAGGTGCAACTTTATTTTGCTAAGTTATTTTATCTGTTTTGTCTAGATAGTCTTTAACTTTGCGGTGTGTGCATATGTGCATACGGGAGTCTCCCATGCCTCTGCATGACTGCGTAGGTCAGAGGCTTATACTCTCACTCTGCACCTCAGTGGTCAAGGCAGCTTCTCTCACTGTTTTGTACAGGTTGACTGGCCAGCAAGGAAACAGGATCAGTTTGTCTCTATTCGCCAGAACTAGGGTGACAGTCCAAGCCAGTCTTTTCATTATTGTTTTTTAATTTTTGATACTAAGAAGTCATTACAACGCTTCTCCCTTTCCTTTCCTTCCTCCAAACCCTCCCACATACCCCTCTTTGCTCTCCTTAAATCCATGATCTGTTTTTTTATTAATTGTTATTGCATATCTGCATATACATACATATTCCTAAACACAGCCTGTTGACTTCATGTCATGGTACCTGTACATTGACTGTTTTTTTAAGAAGAGTGTGTAGAAGGGACTGTGGCAATGGTGTAGTAGGTGCTGGCAGTTTGAATTCAGGCCCTCTCGCTCTCACGGCAAGTTCTTTTATCCATTAAACCATCACCAGGTCACAAATGTGATTTTTTTTTAAATTTACCGGAGTAAACAGAGATCAAATTTATTTCTTCTTAGTGAGTTTCAGATTGGTCTCTTCAGTGATACTCTGTTGACTACCTGAGAAATGGGACCACAACTAATGCTGCTGTTAGGATTGCTTAGCTATGTTCTGGGGGCAAAGCTTTAGTAAGAGGTGGAAGAGACAGGAAAAGAAACACAGGAAGCCAAGAAGAGGCCATGTTTTCTCATCTGGTAAACACCCTGATTTTTCAATAAACTCAAGCCTCTATAGTGAGCAGATGAAGATGTATCGAGCTATACTACAAGAGAAGATGGTTTTAATGAAAGTGATGTGTACTGTGAAACAGATGGGTGATTATTACCTGTGCTAAATAGGTAGAAAGAAACGGAATCCCACATGAAAAGAAGGCTGAAAACCTCATTTCAAATCTCAGTTTCAGAGGAAAGCATAGCACACCCACGGTTTGGAACCAGATAATATGAAGTCAAGTATACATACATCCTTCAGCTAAAACACTGGAGGGAGTAGGAGGAGGAAGAAAAATGTGTGTCCTACGTGTCTCCACTATTTAAGCATCTCAGGATCACAGAAAAACCATGGCAATCAATTCTTAACCTGTCTAAAGCAAGGCATTCTATTGGATTACACTGAAATGAGGGGTGTGTGGTTTCTCCATAATTAAAGATCACTATTGATGGGAGACAGGTGGGCATCTCAACAGTCTACATTCCTGAGTGCTTTTGTTACAGAGAAAGCGACAAACGGAAATGCTCTCATGCAGCGCAGAAAAACTATTTTATCCCAATAATTTGTGAAATATTTTAGTGACATTCAGAAAATAGAAGGTACTAGGAATGTCAACCCAGACGTTGACACTAGACCCATATGGTTCCCTAAATGTTTTTATACAATCAAATGAGATATAACCTGCAAATATTCCCGGCTGACAGCCGCAATGCCATGGAGTGCCCTCCCTGGGAGAAAGGGCATCTGCGGCAGAGTGTTAAGGGGCACTAAGATTTCCAACAACAGAACTCAGAACTCTGGGTAGGGGACTATAAAAATGCAGCAATAAATACATAAATAAGATAAAATTCAAGAGGAAACAAAAGGAACTATTCAAACCCATGAACCTAAATGGTGATGTCAACAAAAGACTGTCATACAGCTTCAAATAGATGCACTGCTGGGAACAGTTACTTCCAAATCCACTTCCAGGGGTCTCATTGTTTACATTTTCCAGACACTTATAATTACCAGCGTGTTTATCCCGTCATTTGTGATAAACACTCTCTGGTGGAAACTGAGTACCAACTGAACGGCACCTGCACTCCATACCAAGAGGATCTTAAATTCAGATCATTCTAGCTAATCTTAACAGAGATGGTTTAATTTTTATAATTGTGTTTATCTTTCTTTGTAGGCGTGTGTAGTTGTGTCCGTGTCTACATGTGCACAATGTATAGGAAGCACTCCCAGAAGCCAGAAGAGGACATTGGGTTTCCTTGGCCCGCAGTTACAGGCAGATGTGAGAAACTGAATACGGGTGCAGGGCAATGAACCTGGGTCCTCTGTGAAAGCAGAAAATGCTTCCAAGTCACCTTTGCAGCTCAGACACATTTTCCCAGCCTTCTCTACCAACCATGCTTTAAACCATGGCATCCTAAATATTTAGAGTTTTTACCTTAGAGAAAACACAGTTTTGGTGGAAAGCCAGATAATATCCCTTTCCTATAACAGTCTCTGATGAGTTTTATCATTTTTATAACCAAATATGTGTTATTGTATTCTGCTCTGTAGTATTTGGCTACCTGACTTGCAAGGAAAATGCTCATTTCTCTAATGGGTCAAAACTATCGATAATATTTTGTGTATTTGGCAACCACACAAATTGAAACTTAAAATAACTCTTAACTCAATCCCGTTTTCTAGACTATTCACAGAAATTCAATCAGAGAAATATCTAAAATTGATGGCTGTAAGAGGAAGAGAATTCTGCCCCACAAAGTGGCCACTGAAACACTGAATGTCAGAGCTGTTTATGGGACTCAACTACCTTTCAGTGATGCCCCTAAAATCTGCTCCTTCATTCCCTAGTGTGAATGGAAAGTTTGAGATGGGTAGAATAAAACTCTTCATCAACTGAAATTCACTACAGGCCACCAGGAGGGCTTAAAGAAACGCCACCCAGTTAGTGACTTGTGGCTTTTCTGACTTGGTGGACTTAGACATACACTAAGCAGCCACAGCTCAGCGAGCAGCAGTCTTAAATGTGTGACAATTGAGCATGGAGAAGTGCCAGGTAAGTGACAGGGTCTTACTATCCTCTGAAGAAAGGTCCTCCTGACCTTTACTGCGTCCTGTTTCTCCTGGGAGAATTCAAGGTAAAGAAAAGGATATAGACATGGACTTAGCCTGCCCTGTGAACGAAGCGGAAATAATCACTTTAGAGCAGTGATTTCTCAATCTGTGGGTCATAATCCCTTTAAGGGTTGCATATTAGATATTTACATTATGATTCATAACAGCAGAAAAATGACAGTTATGGTTGGGGGTCGCTACAACATGCGGAAACTGTGTTAAAGGGCTGAGGTATTAGGAAGGTGGAGAATCGTGTTTGAGATCAACAAACTCCTCAGTTCTTAGTGGAGGGAATGAAGCTGAAGCTGCGGTGTGCCTGATTCTCTCTATAAAGCCACCGGCAAGTCTTTCCTTCCTTTTCACTCTGTCAACCAAGAAGAGGAAGCTAATGCTCCTTCCCCTGAATCTAGGGCCCTTTGCATTTGCTTGTCTAATAAAATACAGTATGAATGACACCCTGGGATGTTGGATTTCAGTTCTCAGAGGGCTTAGAGAGTTCCCAGTTAGGCTTGGGTACCATGTAGTGATCACATGACATGCCACTAAAGTGTAAGTAAAGAGCTGCCTGAAGGAATACAAAGCACTGCAGCCTTGGACAAGATGCCACTGCTGACACCATATGAAGTAGATTCAAGCCCCTTCCACCCATTTAGCTATAGTCAATGGACAAGGGCTATGTGTAAATACCGAACACTGTTATTTTAAGCCAGGCAATTGTTGAGAGGTTTGTTAAATTACAAAGCATAACTGATAAAGGATTTCCAAGCCCAGATTATTTCTGCTGTATGGTGTTGGCTTCTATAACTATTACTTTGGGGTTGACACATTTTACTGCATTAAGGGGTAGTAATTATGTAATTGTACATCAACAAAAGTGTACAATTTAAAAGATTCTTATTATTTTAAACAAAAGAGCACAGACACTTATCCCTGCAAAGAAGGCATGGTTTTTAACCTTTATCTTATCGGTAAAGAAAGCGAGGGTCAGAGATGTCACATAGATGGCAGCTGGAAAATGTAAGCCTGGTGTCAAAACTGTGCGGCCAGCTTCCTGGACTTTATGTTTAATTCCTGAGCTGCCCTGCCTGGACTTTCTTGTCACTGACATTCAACTGTCATGAGCTGGGGTGGCGCTCAGTGGTAGAGTATTTGAGTGCAAATACGCACAATGGCCACATATAGCTGTGAGAAGCATTTACTGTCTGTAAACTAACTGTATTGCTTTATCTGCAAGGCTGGGCTGAATGTCACTTCAGGAACTATCCTCAGAGACCAGGTGTGGTTAGGATACTAAGTTGCACCTTTCAAGTGCTGTGATTGTGAGCTCGGGGACAGAACGTGTGTGCGGTCAGCTGAAGCATGTATTAGAGAATGTCTATTCTGGCATGGGAGGAAATGTATGTTCACTGGGTTTGGCTCATCCTGGCCTCTTCACTTCCTAGCTATGAAAATAAAACTGTCATTTCATAGCTGGTGTCACATTTGATATGATTTTTTTCAACTCTTTGCAGTTTGATGTCCATTTAAATTCAGTGTGTAGCCTTTGTTTGCAAAGGGTGTCTAAATAGCAAATCTCTACTTCCGCAATATCCATATGGAGAATCCATTGTCTAGTAGATGGGTAAATATTCCAGAATTATCTGGCTATGTGCCAGGGAAATTTGATAGTGTCACAGAAATGTCGATGGAATAATATTGACAGAGATCATCCAGTTTAAGCATGTGATTTCTCCTTTAGAGGAAGGATAGAGAGAACACGGGTGTGGTTATTCTAGAGAACCAGCTTGTAATTGACAGAGAAGGGCTGGATTCATAGTTTTATTTTTTAGTCAGGGTTCATCCTAGCAAAAACTGAGACCTTTCTTTATGGTGAAGGGGAAGAACATAACAAGAAATAGCACTAATTAGGATTGATGATTAACAGGCACATGTTATAAACTCAAAATAGATATGGGTAAGTCAAACTTTCTGGCTTTTCTTTGTATACATATATATATCAGTCCCACCTAACCTCTGTTTTTCTTAGAGTCTCAATCGCTATAATACATTTTTCTAAGTCCATGCAGGACTTATCATATGAATATACATGAAGTTCTAGACATGGTCAAATGAGTCTTTTTTACTGGCATATTGTGATCCAAACATTCCTTCACCATAGTCAGAACGTCCTTTGTTGCCCATGATTGGCATACAAGTGAGTACTTCCTCCCTGCCATGTTCATAACATCTGCACACTCAGCATCCCGACCTCATCCCACAAAGAGCTGCTTGGCTCCCTGGGTATCCAACCACAGGAGCATCTTAGAGACAATCGCACAGTTGCAGTGAATCCTCTGAACAGACCAGATCCAGCCCTGCTAAGTAGATTGAAAAGCATTGATTTCACTCTTCCTGCATCTGTCATTCTTTTTTTTTTCCTTGGTTTTTCGAGACAGGGTTTTTCTCTGTGGCTTTGGGGCCTGTCCTGGAACTAGCTCTGTAGACCAGGCTGGTCTCGAACTCACAGAGATCCACCTGCCTCTGCCTCCCGAGTGCTGGGATTAAAGGCGTGCGCCACCATCGCCCGGCTGCATCTGTCATTCTTAAAAGTAGCCGTGACTTATCAATTAAGAAGGAAAAAGTAAACCTGAAAAGTAGACAGCTGTATTTTTGGAGTTCCAAATCTATATGTAGATGTTTCTAGTCTTTAAATTGTAGGAACTTAGTGTTCTGGGTGTTTTTAAAAATAACCCATTCAAAGTACTTGTTTTTTATATTAATATCATTTTCAGTTTATAAAAAACCATCATAATGGAGTTGGAAAATAAAAAGAAGTGCAAAAAAGAGAAACATACCCCCTCTATTTTTATAGAATGAACAATGACTCTTTACAGACTGGCAAAATGACCTAGGTATAATAACTTACATTGCAGTAAGCATCTATTTCAGTTGGCTTTCCCCCATAAAATTCAAGGAACCACAGAGTGACCTTTCCGGGCTACTTCAGATGTTTTTAGGGTCTCATGAATATATTTATTGATCTTTAGGTAAACTCTAAGGGATTTTTGTCAGATCTGACATCAATTCTCATGTGCAATGGAGGATTTTTCTAGATTTAGAGCTGGGCTCCCATTCTAACCACTGGTTTGAACTCTGAACCCTCTAAAATAGATCTTAAGGCTCCTCGTCAGCTTTCTGACACTTGCTGTTACTCTCTGGTTCAACAGTATTTGTTCTGCTATGACTACTGTATTACTTTGGATTCAAAGAGGTTAGCTGCCCATCAGTCTGGCATCCATCTCTCCTAGCTATGAGAGGTAGAAGAGAGTTGTTCATGTGGAAGGGGCTGTTTGGAGGCAGGCCCAAAGTTACCAAACATTAAATTCACTTTTTTCCTGATCTAAATTCAAGATTTTATGACCCACTCAGAGTATGGACACTGACAATGTTTTACTTTGGGTCATAAATAGCTCTAAAAATTAAGACATTGTTCCCGCATCAAGGAATTTATAACCTGGATGTGGCAAGTTACATACATGTATAGAGATAACCAATGACATCAGAAATCATATCAATAAAATCATATATGTCTTTAATATAATACTATTCAGGATAAGTTATGGAAAGTAGAGGATAGGAAAATTATCTTCAGGCCAGGATGGCCAGTTTTTGAGGACAATATAACAAAGCAAGATACTGTTTCTATTAGCAGATATTATAGGACAAATAGGAATAAATCACAGACTGAAATACATGCTTCTATATTACTATGCACTCATCCAGGCCTCCTGGGACAGGATGCCATATCTATATCCACTTCTGTTATTTCTCTCCAGTGACAGTTTTTGCAATAACCAAGAAGGTGTGGTTGCAGTGACCATCCATGCGTACCCTTCCCCATTGCTGCCTTTCCTGATGTTTTCCTCTTATAATATGGTCCCATAATGCTGTTCTTATGTCTTAATTATAAAGATGAGAAAAACACTAATTTCTTCCTCTGGGAAGGAGATATAGTTGTAACTACTTCTAAAGGCTTAAGACTAAATATTTTAGTAACTAAATTTTATAAATTCATGGACATAGAATTTAGCCCATGTTATTAACTGTGGCATCTGCTTCCATTGGTTCTAGGTTCTTTTTTTTTTTCAGGTTGTCATACTATTAATAGGTACATCTAAACTCTTAAATAAATCACCATAAATATATAAATTGAGTTGAAACTGATTCAAAATCAACTGGAAGATAAAGTGGGATGTCACAGTTGTCTGAGTTAAGACACAAAAGATAAAGGGTTGGAGAAATGGGACTCACATAGATTCATGTGGTTCTCTCTCATGCGATTACGTCTTTCTGCCGCGCACCGCGCCCCCGTGTCTGTGCTCTGTGCGCTGGCACCCAGTTACCGAGCTTCGGGCAAGGGGCTGGGGGTTAAAATACACAGACACAGACAGAGAGATAGCGACAGGGGTCATCCTTGAATTCCCCTAGAATGCCCCCTTTATTGTGTTCAGGAGCAGATTATATAGAGATAGCCATGCCCCAGCCAAACCCACCAGAAACCACTCTCCTGCCATCAGGAACTTCTGAAGGTCTCGTGCTCAGAGCAGCTGTAGGCACTCAGATCAGGGGATTACAAGAAATTCAAGATCTGGGGTCTCACTGCTCCCAACATCTTTTCACTAAAGCATGACTTAGAGATGCTGCCAGGCAAGGGGGCAGATGCTGAGAGATATAGCTATTGCAATTATAACCATGTCTAGTACTTCAGCAGACCAGTTTCTTACCTATGATTAGGTCTGCAGATTGTCCTGTCATTACATGGTTTTCTGATAAAAGAATGTGAGTAGAACTTAATAGAAATAATTAAGCAACTATCGTATGCATTTTCCCTTCTTTTTATCAAAGCCCATCATTTTTAAAAATTGGATTCAGATATAAGAAAACTGCTGCTACTTTCGGTCCACATGTTTTGATATGATGAGGACTGGGTTTAGTCTGCTGTTTCTTGGAGTAGTGTGGCCTGAGTCATTAAGATCTCAGATCATTTTACAGCTTCCCTTAGGACAGCGTACTTTCAAGGGAAAAACAAAGTTGGCATTGCCCTGTTTGCTGTCAGTTGGCACTTATGCAAACAGCAGCACTCACTGTGCCTACACTGAGACATCACTTAACTGTGAGCCAACACCCCTGTCTATCAAATGGTAATCACCCCATTCATGAGGAAAGCTAAGGGAGCCGTGGGGAAGGCTTTCATACCATACATTTTCTTTAAATATAAATATACCAAGAATAATCAGCTTAAATGTCACAAAATACAGAGGGAGGCAGAACTATCCTCCTGCTTCATTATAAGCCACAAAGCAGGTGACCTTTCTTAAAAGGAAGATTATTTGAGCAAAATTGCTCAAGAAAGCTAAGATTATCCTATTCACAAGTAACCTCCGAAGACATTAAGATAAAAATCAAAATAAAGGATGTGAAAGATTAAAACTTATTTCTGAAGTACTATTCAGAAGGTACCTGCATATTAAAAATATATTATGCATTAGGCAATTACTATCAATTGTTTCTTTAAACGCTTGAGGAATCTACTACAGCAGTTCCATATAAGGAAATAGAAAATAACTGCATCATGTCTGTATTCAATGTCTGCTTTATATTCATAATTATGAACATATATGTTTAAGATCTGATTAGATATTCAGGTAGAGCTGTCAATCAAAAGACTGACATTTAGACTCTGGGGGAACACCCGGCGTAGCTCTTTTAAATGCAAGCCAGTAACATTAATCAGTATTTAGGATTAAACCTTTGATTCCAAATATTCTTTCCAGATAAACTTAACTGGTAGTGGATTGTTGGAGTAGATATGGCAGATCACTGAACAGATGTGTATGCTAGTGTTTTGTCCGTGGATACTAGTTATTTATTATTTACTTATTTTTAAAATGCATTAATTAGTTCTTCCCCAACCTGATTACAGTTTCTCCCCCCTTCCTTCTTTTGTCTTAGTCTTTTCCAGCAACCTCCACTACCCCTCCCCTATGTCCATTCCTTCTTTCACTTCAAAAAAGTATAGTCCTCCCATGTATATCAGCAGGTTATGGCAGATCAAGTCACAGCAAAATTAGGCATCACCTATCCATTAAGGCTGGATAAGGCAACCCAGTAGGAGGAAAGAGTCCCAAAAGCAGGTAACAGAGACAGAGACAGCCCCTATTCCCTCTGTTAGGAGATCCAGAAGAAGACCAAGTTGCATAGCTGTAACTAACATATATGCAGAGGGCCTAGGCCAGTCCCATGTAAGTTCTCTGGTTGGTGGTTCAGTCTCTATGAGTCCCTAAGAGTCCAAGATTCTGTTTGTTCTATTGTAGTGTCCCTGGCCCCATTCGTTCCCATAATCCTTTCTCTCCCTCTTCCACAGGATTTCCTGATGTCTTCCTAATGTTTGGGTATGGGTCTCTGCATCTGTTTTTATCTGGGTGAAGCCTCCTTGATGACAATTATGGTAGATACCAGTTTATGAATATAGCAGAATATCTTTAGGAACCAATCCATTGATTTTTTTTTTCTCTTTCTTGCCATCATGTTTGGTTCTGTCCTAGGTCTCTGGGTTGTCTAACCTCTGGGTACTGGCCCTCCAATCTGTGTAAGCGGTGGCTCCCTCTCATGAGTTTCAAGGTGGACCAGTCATTGGTTGGCCACTCCCACACTTTCTGTGCCACCATTGTCCCAGTATATCTTGTCTGCAGGGCAAATTGTAGGTCAGAGGTTATATAGCTACATTGGGTTTGGATCGCTATTTAGGCTATGGTATACATTAGTGTTTCATTCTTGGGCCACTATTTTCATTAAAATCTCTTCAAATGTTCTATTAATTTTTGTTTCAAATGCTACCTGTGGTTTGTGAATGTTTCAATTTATATCGTCAATCTAAAGTCATTATTTTCTCCCCATAGTTGACATATCCTCATAGATGTGTTTTATATTGTCCAGTGTTTAATGCCACTGATATCATAAGAACTCTCAATAAGTATCTTCACCATCTGTCCTAGTCTTCCAAGTCTGAAAATATGGGTTTCTTCCCGGATCGCACTTCTTTCCTACTGATCGTTTTCTCTTCACCAAGTCCTTTCCTTCTCTCTGGAGTCTGCTTCACATGTGACAATTTGTTACCTGTCCTGCCATCCCACATTCTCAGCCACAGTGACCATAGTCAGAACTACTAAAACTTTCAACTCTCTCTGTATTTCTCCTTGGTCCTTCACCAAATTCAAAAAAATTTTTTTTTAAATTTACCAATCATAAAGTGAGAGAAATAAATCTATCTATCTATCTATCTATCTATCTATCTATCTATCTATCTATCTATCTATCTATCTATCTATGGTTGTGGGGGTTGGAAAAAGAGCTCAGCTGTGAAGGAGCCCTGGTGGATCTTCCAGAGAACCAAGATTCAATTGCAAGAACCCATATGGGAGCTCACAACCATCTGCCACTCTAGTCCCAGAGTACTTCATACCTTCTGTCCTTTTGTGGGCACTGCAGGCATGTACATGGTGCACACACATACAAACAAAGCATCCATGCACATGCAAATGCATACATTTTTAAAAATTAAATTTAGGGTTGCAGTTTTCTTATATATATGTACAAGAATATATATATTACTAAAATATTCTATCATTACTCTTAGTATAAAGTATAATGAAAAATAATAATAAATAATATAACAAGAGTTGCTTAATTGACACAAGATAAAACAGAAAGGAAACTGCAATTGGAGATAATACCACCACTAAGAGCAAGGCAGGTCTGAGCCACCTGGAAAAGCAACTGGATGAGGACTATGTTCTGATGCCGAGATAGTAGATTCCAGAAATCTCCACATTCTGTTTAATGTGAGGAGTGTTTTAGAATGTGAGAACCAAATGTGTCCCTGCTCTAACTGCAATACTTTGCATGAGGTATGCTCCAAGAAGGCCTCCGCCAGAGAGCAGTTGCTAAGGCGATGATCTGATAGCAGCCTCAGATCACAGAGAATGCCACAACATGTTTGCAATTATCTGTCATATTGCCTTGGACTTTGAACATGAGCGAGAGGACATGAGGTCATATGTTTAAGGCATAAAAGTGTTAAACAAATATGCTTATCTAGTTAATAAAGGCAGCACTCAACTTGTGCCATTAAAAAATTAAGTGTGTATATTGGGAGTCTCTAAGAAAATAATCCAATTAAAATACATGCAAACATATCTCCGCATATAAGTTGATAAGTATGTCATTTATAAGGCATGATTTTGAAGATATTTGTCCTAAGGAAATGGCTGACACACGGTGGAGAGCTTTCAAGGTCTGCTGTCAAAAAGCTGGAGACTCACGTCAACTGAGAGTTCAGTGCAACTCTCATCAGGAGCAATGATGGTGTGACTTCCAATCCAAGTGTAAAGATGGGCGCTCCTACTATCTATACCCGGAGTTCTGGGATAACCACTGCGTGTCGCCACACTCAGCTTTTATTAAGATCATTTAACAGAGAATACCGATATATGTTCCACAGAAAAGTATTTTCCCAAAGTCTGATTGGTTCTTAGGAAACAACAGCAAGTCAGATGGAGAGAAAGTAGACAGAGATAAGCCTTAAAGACAAACTGAGATTCTCTTGCTTCAAATACATCCTGGTACGCCTTAGTTCTGTGAGCATAGGGTGAACTCTCCATGAGAATTTATATAAAGTAAGCTACCCATAGTTGGAAAATTTGTCAGGTGCAACATATTAAAGTCTATGGTGTAGGCTTCTTTTTTTTTTCTGCTTATTTCTTAAATTGTAAGCTTTCAAGAAATAGAAAATCCTCTAAGACATAGTCATTATTAGCAACTAACTGTCAAATTATTTTCTACTAGATGCTTCATTAGCATTGCTGGGTTCATCCTTATAAAACCCTGGAAAGTATGTATTATCTCAGCTTTGTAGGTAAGGAAACTGAGTCTTGGGTTAATTAATAAGTTGGCTTTAAATCGGTTTAAAACTTAGAATAAAAGTACATAGTGCACATGTTTTTATCTTCCACGTCTGCCTCGAGACTGTCGTCTGTATTGCTTTCCTCTTCAGATTCAAACCAAAGCAGTGTTCAGTTCAGACTACCTCCCTGGCCCCTACTGGCTTTTTCTTTCGCTTTTCCTTCAGCAGCATCTGCAGTAATTAGAGCTCCTTTTCCCAGTGAAGAGACAGAGCTGAGGACTGCACAGTTCGCTTCGTTTGCATGTAGGCTCCGTGCAAACAAAGATGCTCTTGCAGACAACGAGTCAATGACAAAGCTGAGGACTGAAATTTTAATTCTTCCCTTCTCATCAGATGCAGAATTGATGTGTCTTTCTTCGTGAGACAATTTTTCATATTTGAATCGAAGATAAGTGATGCAGTGAGATAATGTAATTTCCTTCCATTGCCTGCAGCCTTTGATTAAAGAATTATGGACTTACTTTGAAAAGCCAGCATTTTTTTCAGTGACACATTAAAATAATCATGAACTGCATCCTGCTTCCTCTTTGTAGTAGTTCTCATGTCCTTGAGCCTCTTTTAAGAACATCATATAAAAGCTTAATGACGCTAATATTAACAAGCATATAAAACGCACGCCATAGTAACCGAGCCTAAACAATTGATATAAACTCTTGCATATTCATTGAATAAACTAAAATGTAGCCAGTCTGCGCAAGATTAAACTTCCACAGTGCAATACCTTTCTCTAATTTCAAAAAGCAGGGGACAAAAAAGATGAGAAAAGTATCAACTCCATCTCTATGATGTAAGGACTGTTATTTGTCTAAGAAAAAGACAGGCTATTTTTTCTCTAAATGGTCAATTTCACCAAAAGTTTGTCCTTTCACTATCAGTGATCCTCTAGAGGGCCTGGCTTCTGGGAGGGAGGGGTCTGTTCAGCCATGCCTGAAGCTATTTTTCAGGTTAGTTAAGTATCAAAGAAGTTACCGAAGCCCTGCTGAGTATGTCATTATCTGCTACTGCAGAGGGAGCCTTAGCCTGGAGACTCAGCAAAGCAGGGTCTGAACTTTCTAGCAAGGACTCCACTGCCATCTCAGTTTATTACTCCTAAGAAATCCCCAGAGACAGGACTTTGCCCATTGGCAATTTGCCCTTGGCCAAAGAAACCTTAGGATTCAACTCTTTCACAAAGCTAGCTGTAACTCAGCAGATAGAAATCATGTTTATAAAACATATACCTGTGGTAGACAGATATGCATGTAGAACAACTTAGCAGCCCAAATTATGTGAGTGGAATATCTTCCTTTTCAATGAATTCCCTTTTTTCTGTTATCTAATTCCGATACCAGCCCACTCTACTTTGATATTCACTGGGGCACAAACATAGGCAGCAAGGCTGGTAAGAACAATGTAGATTGGCAATTAGAAACGGCAGAAAGAGAAGAATTTCTTCAGTTCCCAATAGAAAAACTTCAATGGTTTCCTTGGCTATTATTAAATTTGTATCTTCCTACTATGAGATTTTATGTAAAATGTAAAGTGTGTTATTGTCAGACTATTTTATAAAAACTATAATAAGCCTTCACATGTGCATACTGAAAATCAAGAGATGTATCTCAAGATAAGTAAGATATAAGAACATATAAACTACAAGAGTAAGCATAGGGAAATCTACGGCTTGGTTTTAAAGAAGAAAGGGGCATAATTAAGGTTACTTTTAGTCACCCAAAAGAACCACTGAATTCATTTTCAATTTTTTTAAACATTTAATTCTGTGACAATTAATTAAAAATACTTATGTGTGTCATAGATTCAGGTACATACTAACAACACTGTTTGGCTCAATGCTACTTATATATTATTAATATCTGCCTAAATTGTTGTTTGGGTAAACAGTGTTTATGTCAATTTCTTTACTCCATAATATATTTAATATAAATATTTACTTAAGAATATAATATTTTTAATGTAATCATCATCAGGAATACAAAATTAAAATTCATATTAGAAATATATTATCCTGACTCTGAACCAGTAATGTTTAAATTAGCATCTGGTTGCATATCCTAAAGCATAAAACCTTTGTTACTTATTTAAAATGGATGAGAGAAAGAAACTCTGCTTATGTGATTAAAGCACAGTTTGTGGTTATTTATTTCTGAGATTAAACACAATTTTTAGGGGAATAAAATCATGCTTAAACCATACAATAGAAAACATTGTCTCTAACCTCTTGAGCATGAAGATCTTGCCTGAGCAGCAGCAGAAATAACCCTAAATCTTGTTACTTAGTCTTATTAAGAATCAACGTTGATAATTCTAATAAGTTAAGGATACTGCTCATTGTCACTTCCAGAAATTCTTTTGCTCTCAGCTTTCTGTTTCTTTTTGTTTGTAAAGTGAACCCCCCTTTTTGTGGCCTTTGCATATGTTTTCCTTAGAATGAGTATATTGGCCATATGAGTTACTAATTGATTTACACTAGTAATTTTTTCATGATAAACCAGTAGCTTTATATCCTTATTTATGTGGAATTTTGTTATTTAAAATGTTATTCTAACAGCTTTCAATGTGATCAATTCTAGCTGTATTGGCCGAACCCCCAAATTTCTGGAAGTGCAAGGCCATGCACAATACTGTTTGAATCCTTCCTCAGCAAGAGTCAAGGCAGCATGATTCAGGGATCACTCATGTCTATAATATAAGAACAATGAAGTGGGGTCTCTTTTGGATTCTTCAGCTTTGTGCTTTAATAGCCTGTTTAACACAATCCAAATTTGCTTCGTTCATTGAATAATTTGTTGCGGGATATTTGATCACTGTGTAAAACTCCGAGACTGTGCTAATAAAATTAACCTTGGAGCAGGGGGTGGAGCCAGTGACTAGTTGACAAGAATTAGCCACAGAAAGTGTGCAAGAGTCGGGTGGTGGTAGCACACGCCTTTAATCCCAACACTCGGGAGGCAGAGGCAGGGGGATCTCTGTGAGTTTGAGGCCAGCCTGGTCTACAAGAGCTAGTTCCAGGACAGGAACCAAAAAGCTACGGATAAACCCTGTCTCGAAAAATGCAAAAAAAGGGAAACCGACGCACGGACGGCGGCGGGCGGAAACCGACGCACGGACAGCGGCGGGCGGAAACCGAGAAACCGACGCACGGTGGGCGACGCAGCTGGCGCGGGCCGGACCGGCGGGTACTGACACAGTGACAGGCAATGCAGGCAGCAGGGACCAGCGCAACACTGAGAGCAGATCGCCCCAGGACAATTTAATCAAAGAGGTAGGCCTTTGGTTGGCGAGGTCCCTGGCATACAGGGAACCTGGTTCTTTTCCTGAAGACCCGTCTGAGGGGTGAGAGGGATCTTGGCCCCTGGCAGAAGCCAGGAAACAGAACGAGGGCATTTTGCAAGAGGAGCCTCTTTCAGCAGGGAAACCTGATCTGGTTTTAAAAGACCAATTAGAGAGCATCAATAAGAGGAGATGGGCAGGCGCCAAGGCAAAAATTCACCCAATAACCTGAAAAACAACATGAAAGCACCAGAACCCAATGATCTTACAATAGAAGGTCTTGAGCACCCAAACACAGAAGAAGTGGAAAAAATCGACTTTATGAAAGCAATAGAGTCCCTTAAACAATATGTAAAAAACACCTTTATAGAAATGGATGAGAAGTATAACAAAAAGTTTGAAGAATTGAGTAAATACCTACATGAGACCCACAAACAGGTTCAAGAATTGAAAACTGAAATGGAAGCAAAGAAGAAAACACAAACGGGGGACCAGATGGATACGGAAACTCTAGATCAACGAGCAGAGCCTACAGAAACAAGCATAATCAATAGAATACAAGAAATAGAAGAAAGAATCTCAGATTCTGAAGACACCATAGAGAAAATAAACGCACTGATCAAAGAAAACAGCAAAGCCAACAAATTCTCATCACAAAACATTCAGGAAATATGGGACACAATAAAAAGACCAAACCTGAGAATAATAGGAATAGAAGAAGGGGAAGAAT